>NW_027331817.1:0-128164 GCF_033568475.1 Henckelia pumila
CCAAATAGTTCGGAAGCATAGTTGATGGCTCGGAGGCTACGAACAGATCAAAATGTCTGAACTACGATTGGAGATTCCGATCGTGGTGTCCTACACGTGGAAATGATGTTAGTACACGTAGCTGCATGCATACGATCGGATCTTCCAAAGTGTAGATCGGAGCTTCCGATCTGGCTCGACCAAAACGTGTCATGCATGAAACGATCAAAACTTCCGACCGTGTTCTATAAATAAGGGCGAGGGGTTTCATTTTCAAATCGCTCAGAATCCTCTCCTCTCCCATAATGGCTCGTTTTTAACAGCTTTTGGAACTCTTTTCTTAAGAGTTGGAGTAGGCAACTATATTTTTAGATAACGGACAATGTCCATAATAGTAGCCAGGTAGCGGAGCCTTGGCGAGGTGTCCAGGGGTCGTAGCGGATTTTTGTCCAAGATCTGGGGCATTTGACATCAGCAGGCTAACGACAGACGAATGTATAGCTTTAGTTCCCTATAAATAGTTAGGGAGTATGCAATAGTTTAATTAAGGCTTTTAGAGCTTGATAGATGATTCATGTGTATTATGAATTATAGTGATGCATGGTAGACTTGGAACCTAGATGGGGCTTCTAGGAATTGCCATTATTAAGGTACATAAATACTGACTGAGATTGCCAGCGGGTTTGCATGATTTTATGTTGAATATTATTTAGCATGATGCATATTACTGTTTTATGATATTATGTGGCATGTGCATATCATGTTGAGCTTGTATCTCCTTCGAGATAATCTAGTATAGGGTGCTCATCCCTTGTTTGGATGTTTTGACACTGAGAGTCACCTATGACCGACGAGTTTGTCGAACTTTAGTGATCAGGGACATTTGGTATGAGTTCAGTTAGGAATGAGTGGTTAGATCCAATGGTTTGATTCCCCGAGATTACAGCTCATGTTCTAGAAGCCAGTCTGAGCAGTTTTTGATTCAGTTACCCAGATATGGATACCCACCCATTACATTGCATGTATCATATATGTATGTTTACCCGTACTTGAGTACTGTGCATTTTATGCTCACGTTCAGTTATTTTCTCTTGTCTGGATACCCCATTTTACGGGGTAGTTACAGGTTTTTCTCCTAGAAATTTGGAGATTAAGTGGTGACCAAGGCAGCATGGCAGGGTTAGACACTAGGTGTTACCACACTGGTATTAAGTTATTTAATTTGGTTTAATTTTCCGCATTTACTTTGATAATGTTTATGAATTTGATTTAGTTGCATGTCTAAGCTCTTGATTAGTAAGAGACCCGAGTTGGGTAACTACATTTATGATATCAGAGCATGCAATAAGATTCTTTGGGAAATAGTAATGACATTTGGGTTATTCTTGTAGATTACGAGTTGGATCAATGAAGACGGAAGTAACAAGAGTTGGAATAGCAGTATATCTAGGCTTTTTCAAGATCTTCATTGCCAGGATTGGCATAAGAGACTCATCTTATGTGGATCCCAGCAAGATGGAGCTGGAAGTGATGATGCAGTTTTGAAACACAGGTGCTTTATAAGACTGGTTAGAGCGTGTGGTGTGTGATTACCCATTCGGCCTTGACCAGAGGAAGATTCTCCATAAGTAGTTGGAGAGATTATTAGAAGATCCTGCCAAGAGAATGTCTCATGTGATGCAGACAGATATGGTAGGTTAAAAGATCTTTTAGATCTTGCGCGGAAGAGGTTTGCTGACATACTTGTATTGATGCTTTCGTGTGTAGCAGACAAGCAACTTCATGTTCAAGATCAGAAGATGGAATGAAAGATTTCCTCAATTAGTCAGATTTCAAGATTTCCGAATGTATTTGGGTTTTAAATAATGTATTTTTTTGGAAACAATATTTCAGTTATTATTGATTCAGTTGTAAATAAATTTAAAGTATTCCAATGTATTTTGATTGTAATCAGTTGTAATCTTGATTTCAGATAATTTTTACATTTGGGAATAATATCATCTTTGCATATCATTCGATATGATTGGTGTTATTCTATTATTTTGAGTATTTGCAACAATTGTGATGAGCTGCATAGATTTCTTCAGCTACAAACTAAGATTTTGGTAGAAGGCAAAACTTATGATGTAACCAAGGAATGGATTAAGGAAATGAAAAGTTGTTTCTGATTCTTCGATTGCTCGGAGGAACAGAAGATGGGCACTATCCGATTCCTTTCGAAAGATAGAGCTCGTAAATGGGGGATATCTACACCAGCCTCGGTGTTGGCCAAGTAATGACATATCACTTGGGTAGAATTCTGCAAGATGATTGTAGAATTTCATTTTCCCTACAGCCCTTTGACAGGTGAGAGTTTAGTGAAAGACTATCAGAAACGTCAGTGCCTCGAGTGTCCCGAGATATGCATCAGGGAGACGGTTAGTGATCTCATATGTAGGTACAAGAGTATGCACTACGAGGAATTCAGATGCAGTGTATGATTTGTACTCCCAATTATGTATTTCTGTAATGATTTTGTAGTGATCATTGAATTATAAATAATGGTAATAAATTTTGTGGAATAATATATTTGACGAATTGAAAATTTTGTAATTTCTAAGTGTTTTAGCGAACTAGTGATCAATTGTGTGTAATGGGTCAAATATATTAAAATATCTGAGAATAGAAATGTTCTTGTATCCAGATGATTAATTCTAGAGGTGTTTACCTAGAATGAATCAACAATTGGTGAACTAAGGTATCGTGCCAAGGATGATATGATTTTCATCAAGGGCATAGTCACATCTAGTGCTGGGGATAATTTGTTATTATCCAGGAGTTTGTCGTACCAGTGTACATACTGATTGTCGAGGCTGAAGTATTCCAGCAAGGACTGTGGGGGCCTCGGGTTGCTAAGCTCATCTTAGGGCAATGCATGATTAATTAAAAATTAATCAAACAGTAAAGAAATATTAAAATCAAGAGCTAAAAAAAATTTATTTTTTTTAATCTCAGCACCTCGCTCGATCGGGCAAACTCAGCCGATCGAGCGAGCTAAAAATCCAAGCTCTCGGGTCTGCATCATTTTTGGCCTCGCTCGATCGGTTGAATTCACCCGATCGAGAGAGCCCAAAAACATGGCTCTCGGGTTGGAATGTTACAGGCCGCGCTCGATCGGTGAAGTTCACCCGATCGAGCGGGCTTCATTTCCAGAAAATCTGCAGAACAGGTTTTTGTTGTCAAAACGTAGAACATGGAATGATTCATCATCAAACATGGATTCTAAACATGTTATAAAATCTGGAAACATGCATGCATACATGTAGTAAGTCTAGCATCAAACCATGCGCTTATTACATCAAACTAGTCGTTCAAAAAGCGATAAAAGTCACAACGACATCATTACTTCTACATAAACTTCAACCCAAAATAGTTCTATGATGTTTGATGCTTCTAGACATAAAAGTTCAGCTATAACCCGAGTCCACACTTGCTAAATCTCTTTCCCAAGCTGTCAATGACGTCTTTGACTAGCTCCTGCCACCTCTGTTGCCATGCACACATACAAAACAAAGCAACAGCTGGATAAACTCCGGTGAGAAATCATTCCCAGTATAATCGACATATATAAGGTGTTAAATAAATCATATCAACTCTATACATAATCGACTTAACAATAGAGTAAATAACTCATATATCCATCAAGAATTGATTCATATATCATCGATGCCATCAAGATTCTTAAACGATCTTGATATGGATATCCATCTATCGTAGTCATTCTGGACTAGAAAATAAGGCCGCCTCAGACCCTGTCATAGAATCAATATCATATCATATCATATCATCATCGTATCGACTCAAACTCAAAGATCCACTACGTGAGATGGATCGACAACATCAAAATCAAATCAATAAACAAGTATGTGGTTTTGGCGGGACAATTCAAGAAGCTTCATTCTCAAGTTTCAAATCCCTGACTCGCGATGTCGTCATATACCTTCGTATTTTCTCGGTTTTGAATGCTTCAAATCTGAAACATAACATCAAAACATTCATATCAAACTTCCTCAAATCTATCATTTCAAAATCAATTCAAAATCATCAATAGATCTTTAATCAAAATCACTTCAACCTCAACTTCTTCTTTTTCGGTTCGAATTCAAGTTTTTGAGTTGTTAGCCTTCAAAACTAGTATGAAATTAAAGAATAAAAATACTACAACATGAACGACATCTCAAAGAACATGTCGGCTCAAACATAAGCTATCCAAACGGTCTCAAAACATGAATCGACAGAAAATTGGTAACCGACGAAATATCGAAACCATTTTTAACCATTAAAAATCATCCGTACATCAAATATCAGCAAGATCAACTCAATATCATTTCTAACAAAAGATATAAACATCAAAAATAAGCTGGAATTCATGATTAAGTACAAATAAGATAAACTCTTCGATCCGTTTCGATATCGGAATGTATAAACGTCAAAGAACACATACATAACATCAATTTCTGATATCTACCAAATTTCAATCATCAAAACATGCCAAAATAAATCAATACTTACATCAAATCGAAGCCTTCATCGCAAGGATTCCAGAACTATTTTCGGAATCGAAATCGGACGATCGGATCAAAAGTTACGGGGTTTTAAAAATCAGAAAGCAAAAGAAATAGGAAGGTTTCGGTTGCTCTGTTCTTCACTTTTCTGAATTCATATGACAAATACACGTTACATGCTGATAATTCACTAATAATCTGATATGTATTGCATAAATTGCAGTTTAATCCCTAAAAACTTCATAAATTGCAATTCAGTTCTCGACCCTCTATTAATTCAATTTCAATCCTAAATAATTTAAGAATATTAGAATTTAAATCAAAACTCTAAATATTCCCAAATTAAATATACTCGGATTAAAATTAAATTAATTCCGGATCAAATCAAATAATCCCGTGTCTTACAAGGACAATAGTCAGTTATACAATGTATCGTGAAATTTAGCTCTAGGCGTTTTCCTAGAATGATTTTGTAAGATGGTGACTTGAAATAGTGTCAGGGATGATTGAGATTCATCAGGCGCCTTAGTCACTTCAGGCAGTTTTTATCAAGGCTGATGTGTTTTCATGAAAGATATATATGAATGAGTTGGGATTATATTGTAGGATCTGTTGAGATTAGTTTTCCCAAGATCATTTTGATTTGACCTTGTAAGTTCGTTTAGTGATGATAGCTTTTCATCAGAAAGTCGGGGGGGGGGGGGAGAATTATGCAAGGTGCTAATGACTGTCGGATTATGAGATTTTACAGGAAGAACGACCTTATGCCGAGTACTCTGGGAGGTTTATTCCGTTCCAGTCAGGCAGTATGAGGGAGGCTAACCTTAAAATTGATATATGTGTACAGTCATAGCAAGTGGTATAACTACAAGGAGGATGTTCAACGATTGTTGAGTCGTCTAAATTAGTTTGTTCTTGGTACTTGGATAGTACTAAGGGGTGTAATGAGTTATCATCTGACTTCGTCAAAGATACATATTTTGGGTTCCGTTGACAGAATAGTCTTTTAAAAGATTCTTTGACGATTGTAAATTCTGAACGGTTAGTTTTTGCATGTGATACTGGGGGAGAACCAAGAGATATGATTAGCATCGCCTGGCCCTATCAGAGATGCAGCTAACGATCAGGGGCATGGTCAACATGATGATTTTGGATTTTTACTGAATGATCGTAAGACTTATTTAGGTGGATTTCTATATGAAAATTGAGATAATGGTTCTTGGGTTGTCAAGTGATGACAATTTTCATCAGGACACGGTGATAAATTATACTAAGATACGTGGACTGTGATAAGGACTAGACATGGTGGTGTGGATTCCCAGTGTTGCTTCGGAAATCTTTTGTACTTCAGAGGGTTATGGGAAGTTTACCCTAGCCTGGAGATCATTGAAGCAGTCATGTTAAAGTATAACTTTGTGCCAGTTTGATCTTATTATAAAAGATGCTTGATTTTATTCTCGGTGGACATAACTGTGTTGAGAAAGGTATTTTCTGACTGTGAGTATTCTGCACCGAGAGACTGTTTTTGGAAAACTACTAGATGGATAGATCTAGGTAATTGGATTGATGGGTGTCATGAGTATGATAGATTACAACTTGGATTCGTCAGTATGATAATCCACTAGGATAGAAAAGGTTGAGCACTCAGGTTTTCATTGGACCAGTACAATTGTGAGTGGTTTAGACTGGTGCGAGACTAGTGCCCAATGCTTTCTCGTGATTATAGTCTGATTCAGTCAGAGATATACATGGTTGATTCTGTGATGATAATCAGATACGGTAGAACAAGTATGTGTTCCGAGACAATGATTAAGATGTATTTGGATGGTCAGGATGGTTTATTATGATAAATGCATCTAAATTTACAGACTTATGTTGACAGCAGTGAGAAGATAATATCATGGTTCAGAGATATCTCTAGTTATGAGATATGATGATACGAGTACCAACTCAATGAAAGAATCTTTAGAGATTTGACTCGGAATTTGAGCATCGGATTGAATGTAACCTAGTGATGTCCAAGGGTGCTGACCAGTGTTTGAATCAGTGGGATGACACTACGATAAGATTATGTTTCTGACGCTTGTTATGAACAGTGATGGTAAAAAATAAGTAATATCGGTTGAGATATATGATATATTCTTGTTGACCTTATGATTAACTATGAATCTATGATTATAGAGCAAATAGGCAGTTGAGAGCCTAGTAGATCATTCAAAGTTATTGAATGATGATTATAGGACAGGAAGTAGTCAGATGATGACTACTGAGTCCGAGAGTTTTGTACTATACTTGGGCTTAGACAGAAAATGTATCAGGTTTGGATACATTAGTGCTAATTGGTTAAAATTTTCAAGTGTTGCAACAAATTCATCGTCTGCTGAAACCTAACTTTTTGATTCAGTTTAGCAAGATAGCTATCACCGCAACATTGGTATGACATCATTTAAAGTGTTGTATGGGTGATGGTGTCATATTCCACTATCTGGGAGAAAGTGGGAAGGTGGCAAATAGAAGGACTTGAATTAGTCCAATAAGACTATCGATATTATTGGAAACATATTCGACATAATAGAGCCATATATGAGCAGAGTATACGGATAGATTTTGATCAGTCTTATGTCTTGTAAAATGATCAGATTAGTTACTATTATTAGATCATTTCAGTACTTCAGATTTATTTCAAGGATGAAATTATATTAAGTGGGGGAGAATGTAGTAAACAGGTCTCATTTTACAAGATTAAATTGTCAAAACATTTTTAGATTAAGCAAAACATGATTAAGAGATTTTTATATGAACAAACGGATCAAGAAATCGGATCCAAAACGTCCGAAAAAAATAGATGAGCTTAATTGGGCTCGGGACGATCGGAATGTCCGAACCCAAGATCCGAGCTTCCGAATAGTTCGGAAGCATAGTTGATGGTTCGGAGGCTACAGATAGATCGGAACAACCGAACTGCGATCAGAGCTTCCGATCGTGGTGTCCTACACGTGGAAATGATGTTCGAACACGTAGATGCATGCATATGATCGGAACTTCCGAAGTGTAGGTCGGAGCTTCCGATCTGGCTCGATCATAACGTGTCATGCATGCAACAATCGGAACTTCCGATCAGGCGATCAAAGCTTCCGATCGTGTTCTATAAATAGGGACGTAGGGTTTCATTTTCAATCGCTCAGAATCCTCTCCTCTCCCATAATGGCTCGTTTTTAACGGCTTTTGGGACTCTTTTCTTAAGAGTTGGAGTAGGCATATATTTTTAGATAAAGGAAAGTGTCCGTCATAGTAGCCAGGTAGAGGAGCCTTGGCGAGGTGTCCAGGGGTCGTAGCGGAGCTGTGCACAAGCTCTGAGGCATTCGACATTAGCGGGCTGACGACGGACGAAGGTATAACTTTAGTTCCCTATAAATAATTAGGGAGTATGCAATAGTTTAATTAAGACTTTTAGAGCTTGATAGATGATTCATGGATATTATGAATTGTAGTGATGCATGGTAGGCTTGGAACCTAGATGGGATTTCTAGGAACTGCCATTAGTAAGGTACGGAAGTACTGACTGAGATTTCCAGTAGGTTTGCATGCTTATATGTTGCATATTATTTGGCATAATGCATGTTACTATTTTATGATATTATGCGGCATGTGCATATCATATTGAGATTGTATCTCCTTCGAGATAAGCTAGTATAGGGAGCTCAACCCTTATTTGGATGTTTTGACCCTGAGAGTCACCTATGACTGACGGGTCTGTCTGACTCTAGTAATCAGGGGACATTTGGTCCGCGTTCGGTTAGGAGTGGGTGACTAGATCCAGTGGTTTGATTCCCCGAGATTACAGCTCATGTCCTAGGCGCCAGTCTGAGCAGTTTTTGATTCAGTTACCCAGATATGGATACCCACTCATTACATTGAATTCTTCATATATGTATGTTTACCCGTACTTGCGTACTGAGCATTTTATGCTCACATCCAGTTATTTTTTGTTGTCTGGACACTCCATTCGACGGGACAGTTACAGGTTGTTCACCTAGAAATTTGGAGATTAAGTGTTGACCAAGGCAGTATGATAGGGTTAGCCACTAGGTGTTACCACACTGATATTAAGTTATTTAATTTGGTTCAATTTTTTGCATTTACTGTGATTATGTTTATGAATTTTTTTTTAATTTCATGTCTAAGCTCTTGATTAGTAAGAGACCCGGGTTGTGTGACTACATGATAAGACCCTGATGCGGGGGGTTTTAATAACTGATATAAGGCCTCGTACCCTTAGAGGATTAACAATTAGGGACTGATCAGTATATCATGATTAAAGAGATGAATAACAGTGTCATGTATAAGTTTATGCTTCAGTTATGATATGTTTGATGCTTTGTTTCGAATTCTGTTTGTTTCTTGTCTTGATTCATGTCCCGACATGTTCTGGAACATTTATCCTTTTGAATTTGCATTATGTAAATATATATTTGATATTCGTGTGTACGATTGGCCCCACTTGCAGAGTGTTTTCCAAAACATTCACTTCCTTATTTCTCTCCCCAGATACGGGCGAAAATCAGTTGGAAGATGATGAACAACACACATTTTGGGGTTGATGATCAAGTTCAACATATGTACATTCCAGAAGCTATTTCAGTTTTTATTCCCTATTATGTTATCGCTTCTATAGTTGTGTTTTTCATTGCAAAAACAAACATGGTTTATGTAAAAGACTGACTTTTGACAATGCTATGTACTACATGGATTGTTGTTTCACGATTTTGAAATGTTAAACAACGTCGATGATGCGTTTTAGTTTTGGAGCGTGACATGACATATCTTGCCACATGTGCAATTGGAACAAAATAGTCGAAAATGAAAATTTAGTGAACCACAACCAAAACATACTAAAACTCGAAATTGGACAAATTAGTGGGGGAAAAAACCATTTTTCTTTTTTTCTCTCTTTCCTTTTTTTTTTTTTTTTTTAAATGAGCTCCTTGTTAGGATTTACAACACCAATATCATTGCCTTGTGCCTACATTTAAAACTTTCCAAAAACTTTGAATCCACATCTTTATCATTAACAAGACGATCACTATTCAATGGAAAAAAAGACTGGCATTTCACTTGGAATTAAAAGATGTTCTTATTTCTAAAACTAAATGATTTTCATTTTGATCCTTTTTTTGTCCCAAATAATCTAATCCACCATAAGTTTCATTTTTTGGTTCCAAATCATCGAATCCACCACCATAAGTTTCATATTTGGCATCAATACTCTTCCACTTGCTCATATGACGAGAATAGAATTTTTATTACATCACACATATTAAAATCTACCTAAGATAAAGTAAAGTGAATTGACAAGGTTTTCCCCTTCCATTTTGAATTATTGTAACACCCAGTATTTTTAAATACGTAAATCCGCCTGCATAATTAGGATATTTAATTATTTAAATTTATGATTTATGGGTTAAATAATTATGTGAATTATTTATGCATGATTTAATTTATTTTTTAAGCATTTAACCCATAATTAGTGATTTTTATGATTTTTAGTATTTTTATTATTTAATCGCGTAGACGGGACCGTGGACGGACGAGATAACAACTTTCTAGCCAAATTATTTTATGAACCTTTTTGGAGCCTTAAAATATTATTTTGAGTTTTATTATCTCAAAATTTTAAGTATTTAATTTTATTTAATTTTATGGGTCTTTTTTTATCCAAAATTAGTCAAAATATTGACTTTTTAGTATTTTTAAAATTTCCCTAAATTAATAATTCGAGATTTTTATTTTGTTATCAGATTTTTAAAGTTATAATTAGGAGTTTAAGTTATATATTTAATATTTAAAACCTTTTATATTTAATTACTTAACCTATATTCTATTTAACACTAAAAATTAAACCTAATCTACCCAACCCTATTTTAGCCGATCCTTTCCTCCCCCATCAGCCGACACCCACCTCCACCTTCTTCTTCCCAATCGAGCCGTCACCAAAGAAGACCCCATAGCCAAGGATCTTGAAGCTCCAAAAGCCGTATTTTCGTCCCGTCGTCCCGGAACCGTCCCACGCTCGTATTTTTCTCATCGTCTACGGTGAAAGGCATGATCTTTTTCTTATTTTTACGCTATATCAGTATATATATCATGTAAGTTATGGTAGGCATCTGAATCTTTTAAGTATTTTTCAGAAAATCGATTTAATGTTGTTGATTGCACGCATGATTCATGATTCACGAAAATTTTGTTGGCATGGCTTGGTTCGGGGCTGAGGGTTCGGTCAGGTAAGGTCCTAGGGTGCCTAAGGATCGAGCCATGGCAGGGTTTGGGGCTGAGAAGGGCTCGGCCGAATGGATTTAAGCTAGAAAGGTGCAGACGGCGCAGGCTAGGGTTCGGGAGAAGAGGGCTTCGGGTTCCTGGTTCCTGGCTGCATGGGGGCTGGGGCCTGGTCAGGTTAGGTCCGCCCGGACGTGGGCTACGTCCGGGCGGCGGCGCTCCGGCCAGGGGCGGCCGGAGCCGGCCGGCAGCAGGCCAAGAAGGTCTGCTGCTCTCGCCCGAGACAAAACGTGAGAGGGGGGAGTCGGGTTAGGGTTTCTGGAGGCTTCCGGGTCGGGTCTTGGGTCCGGGTCGGGTCAGTAGGTTAGTGGGTCGGGTTAAGTGGGTCCGGGTCCGGGTTATTTTAATTGGGCTCGGGTATTTTTATTTTTAAGTTTTTAAGTTAATTAGGAGTTAAATGGGCTAATTAAATTCCCAAAAATTTAATTAGTACCATTTAATTTATTTGGGCTTCATTAAATTATTTGGGTTAATTTAATTATTTTTGGGCTTTTAATAATTTTTTTTTAGTTAAATTTTTAAGTTGGCCAGAAATTTTTATGGGCTTGGGAGCCCATGAAAGTTATTGGGCCTATTATTGGGCTTTTGAGCCCATTGGGCCAGGGTCAGTGTTATTGGGCCAAATTTAGTCTTAATGGGCTTTGGTTGATTTATTGGGTCAAGTCTTAAGTTAATGGGCTTGCATGTCTAGGGCCAGCAGCTGAATCAATCCATGAGAAAATTGCATGTGTCCTGATTATATATTTAATTATTTTTATGCATTTAAGTTATTTTAATATTTATATGTTGGTAAGAAAATTAAATTAAATATATATGAAGGACACACAATTTATTTAAGTACATGCATTCATGAAATCAATTTTTATGCTATGATTGAATTTCTATGGTTGAGCAAATAAAATATTTTAGGTGGAAATTGAAGTAGTGTGGCCATTTATGTATGGGCAGTTTCTGCCATTTATGTATGGGTGGTTCGCCACCAGCCTCGTACGATGGTTTCTTAGACTGATCAGTCGCACTATAAGTATGGGTCACACTTACGGATAGGACCATTCGATGTTAAGAAAATAAGTGCTCAACAACTCAAATATGTATGATATTATGTATGTTATGTATTATGTTATTTATGTTTATTTAAGTAAGTTATGTTATGTAATTTTAAGCATGCTCATTCATGTATATGTATGTATTAGTATTAAATTGATTTAAATTATTTTAAACCCTTGTTAGTATGCATGTTGGGCCTCTAGGCTCACTACACTGATATGGTGCAGGTGAGTACGTAGAGGAGCAGGTTACTCCTACCGGTGGTGAGGACGTATGAGCAGTGCTGCAGTAACCCCGTGACCGTGACAGCTTCTGAGTCACCATATATGTTATGTTATGATACATTTTAATATTTTTAAGGGTTGAGGTTGTTTGAATACTTTATTAAATATTTTTAGTGCATGCACACTTTTTATTTATTTTACTTATGAAGTATATTTTAATTATAGGTTTGACTCAGATATTTATTTATTTTAAAGAATGCATTTTACTTAGTATTTAATTGTTTATTTATTTAGTCATGTATTTATTTTAAATATTTTATTCTGTGCATATATGTATGGGCATATATGTACATATTTTATTTAGTAGTATAAAAAAAAAAAAAAAAAATTTCCGCATATTTATTTATTATAGAGTTAGGGTCGTTTCAGTTGGTATCAGAGCCAGGTTCTTGGAGGGGTCATTACTGCTATGCTAGCTCAGAAATCCACGCTACCGGTCTGTAAGTTTTAAATTTTTATAGTATGATTTAATTTCTAGGATTTAAGTTAGCCTTAATTTTAAACACTTAGTTATGCATGGCGATTTACGTAAAATAAATATGTGGTGGTGCAGAATGCCTCCCAGACCAGTGAACCGACGAGGGAGACCTCCACCTCCACCTCCACCGCCACCTCCGCAGCACCCTATGACAGCACTGGAGCAGGCCAGTGCTACGATGATGGCAGGGATTACTGCTCTGTTGGAGCAGCAGGTGGCACGTCCCAGACTTTCACATGAGGAGGACGTAGCGGAGAGGTTCCAGAAGAAGGGGCCTAAGGAGTTTATGGGGACCACCGATCCTTTGGTGGCTGAGGGATGGATTCGCTCTCTTGAGTCCATCTTTGATTATATGGGGATCACAGACACCGACAGGGTGAGCTGTGCTACGTATATGATGAGAGGTGATGCAGCCCTTTGGTGGGAGGGTGCAGTTCGAGGAGTCCATCTACCTACACTGACGTGGGCCGAGTTCAGGCGTATCTTCTACGCCAAGTACTTCACTGAGGATGTGCGCAGTCGCATGATCCGTGAGTTCATGAGTCTCCGTCAGGGGGACAGGTCGGTTGTGGAGTATGTGAGCCAGTTTGAGAGGGGCTGTCACTTTGTGCCCATGATTGCTGAGAGCCCGCAGGAGAAGCTGCGTCAGTTTGTGGAGGGCCTGAAGGCTGAGATCAGGCATGATGTGCGGATGGCAGACGTCTTTACATACGAGTCTGCAGTGAGTAGAGCCTTGCGTTCTGAGGAGGGTCGGAGAGAGATCCAGAGAGAGCAGCAGGGTAAGAGGCAGTTTCCGCAGATAGGGTATCAGCGACCATCTTCGCAGCCACCTGCGAAGAAACAGGTTACAGGGCCATCTAAGGGCCCGAATCAGCAGAGGCCTCAGGGGAAGCCACAGCAGCAGACTAGGGGCGGGGCCCCTACTCCAGGAAGATATCCAGTATGTCCGAAGTGTCAGAAGATGCATTCCGGACAGTGCCTTATGGGAGCAGGAGTCTGCTATCGTTGCAAGGAGCCGGGGCATCAGATTGCCAACTGCCCGCAGAGGCAGAACGTCAGTGGGCGAGTATATGTGATGCAGGCAGAGGAGGTAGACCCAGATACCTAACCCCTAGAACTTTTTCAATTCTTTGCTTTTGTTTATTGCGATTATATCTGAATGCCTGTTACTTGAGTTTAACTATCAGCATGCTAGAATAAGAATTTTGGTTCTTTGTGCTTAGAATTAAGGATTTGTAGTGTTTTAACCTTGGGAGCGTAGTGGTATGAATTGTTGGGAATCTTCTGCTGCAGGGAGAATTCTAGTTGGAGGCAACTCCACGTTTGCGTTGCTAGATTCAGGAGCCACGCATTCGTTTATCTCCCGAGATTTTATCAGACAGATAGGCATTACACCGGAGGTTGTAGACTGTGGTTACGATGTTACCATGCCATCCGGACAGATTATCACTACCACTAGTGTCATCAGGGATCTGGAATTGGAGTTGCAGGGACACTCCATTCGAGCAGATCTAGTGGTTCTTCCATTGACTGGGTTTGACTTGATTTTGGGTATGGACTGGCTATTAGTTAATGGAGCTTCGATTGATTTCCGACGTAGGACAGTGTCAGTGAAGCCAGCAGGAGGTGAGATGTTTACTTTCTTTGCATCTCAGTCTAGCAGTATTCCTTAGACGATATCACTTGTTCGTGCGAGGAAACTGTTGCGTCATGGATGTCAGGGTTTTCTTGCTAGTGTGGTCACTACCTCAGATGTTTCTAGCAGATCTTTATCAGATATAGAGGTGGTACGTGACTATCCAGATGTTTTTCCTGACGATGTTGCAGGAGTTCCACCAGTGAGAGAGGTGGAGTTCAGTATTGAGTTGTTGCCGGATACTGTGCCTATCTCTAAGGCACCATATCGACTTGCTCCTACAGAGATGAGAGAGTTGAAGGAGCAGATTCAGGAGCTGTTGGAGAAGGGCTTTATTCGTCCTAGCTTTTCTCCATGGGGAGCTCCAGTGTTGTTTGTGAAGAAGAAGGACGGCAGCATGAGATTGTGCATCGACTACCGAGAGCTCAACAGAGTCACAGTGAAGAATAAGTATCCACTACCGAGGATAGAGGATTTATTCGATCAGTTGCAGGGAGCTTCGGTATTCTCCAAGATCGATCTGCGATCTGGTTACCATCAGCTGAGAGTCAGAGATTCAGATGTGTCTAAGACGGCCTTTAGGACACGATATGGGCACTATGAGTTCTTGGTGATGCCTTTTGGGTTGACCAATGCTCCAGCAGTTTTTATGGATCTCATGCATCGGGTCTTCCAGCCGTATCTAGATTAGTTTGTCATTGTATTCATTGATGACATATTGATCTACTCGAGGAGCATTGAGGAGCATACACAGCATTTGCATACAGCCTTGCAGACTTTGAGGGAGCATCGACTGTTTGCAAAGTTCAGTAAGTGTGAGTTTTGCTTGGAGCAGGTGGCGTTTCTAGGCCACATTATTTCTAGGGATGGGATTGCAGTGGATCAGTCCAAGGTGCAGGCAGTGAGGGATTGGGGGATTCCAAAGAATGCTTCGGAGATTCGTAGCTTCTTGGGTTTAGCAGGATACTATAGGAAGTTCATCAAGGGTTTTTCCTCTATTGCAGTACCCTTGACTTCCTTAACCAAGAAGAACGCGAAGTATAGTTGGAGTCCAGATTGTCAGAGGAGCTTTGATCAGCTGAAGGATGCACTTACTTCAGCACCTGTGTTAGCTATGACAGTGCCACATGAGGAGTTAGTGGTGTACACCGACGTGTCCAAGCTTGGTTTGGGCGCAGTACTTATGCAGAGTGGCAGAGTTATCGCTTATGCGTCGCGACAGTTGAAGATTCATGAGCAGAACTATCCGACGCATGATTTGGAGCTTGCAGCAGTGGTATTTGCGTTGAAAATCTGGAGGCACTATCTTTACGGCGAGAAGTGCAAGATTTTCACCGATCACAAGAGCCTCAAGTACTTCTTCACCCAGAAGGAGTTGAACATGAGGCAGCGCAGATGGCTTGAGCTTGTTAAGGACTATGACTGTGACATTAGCTACCATCCGGGTAAAGCTAATGTAGTGGCAGATGCTTTGAGTCGGAAGTCGTCAGTGGTATCATGTTTGACTGTACAGTTACCACTACAGACCGAGATTCAGAGATTTGGTTTGGAGTGCTATCCGAGCGGCCATGCACCGAGCTTGTCAGTGTTGACGGTGCAGCCAGTTTTGCGAGATCGGATTAGAGAGGGACAGTCCACTGATGAGGAGCTACAGCGTTGGAGACAGAGAGATGAGGCTAGAGGAAATCTCTTATATACAGTGGAGGATGGCATCGTTCAGTACCGTGGGAGGATGTGGGTACCGAACGTTGATCAGTTGAGAGCCGAGATTCTAGCAGAGGCTCATGCATCTCCGTACTCCATTCACCCCGGAAGTACGAAGATGTACCGAGACTTACAGTTATTGTATTGGTGGCCTGGGATGAAGAGTGACATCGGGAGAGTGGTGTCAGAGTACTTGACTTGTCAGCAAGTCAAAGCAGAGCATCAGCGTCCAGCAGGACTTCTTAGACCTCTCCCTATTCCGGAATGGAAGTGGGAGAATATTACGATGGATTTTGTGGTTGGCTTACCGAGGAGTACTAGAGGGTGTACAGCGATTTGGGTGATTGTGGATAGACTCACCAAGTCAGCTCATTTCTTGCCGGTAAGGACTACTTATACTTTGACACAGTATGCAGAGCTTTACATCAGAGAGATTGTTAGACTGCATGGCATACCAGTGTCTATCGTATCAGACAGAGATCCGAGGTTCACCTCAGCGTTTTGGAAGAGTCTGCACATAGCTTTGGGGACTAGACTTTTGTTCAGTACAGCATTTCATCCCCAGACAGATGGTCAGTCCGAGAGAGTAATCCAGGTTCTCGAGGATCTTCTGAGAGCTTGTGTCATCGATTTTCGAGGATCTTGGGAGACTAGACTGCCATTAGTGGAGTTTACCTATAACAACAGTTTTCAGTCGTCTATAGGTATGACTCCTTATGCAGCACTGTATGGGAGGAGATGCAGATCTCCTGTGCATTGGGATGAGGTTGGTGAGCGGATCTTGTTGGGTCCAGAGATTGTGCAGCAGACAGCTGACATCGTGACGCAGATTCGAGATAGGATGAGGACTGCGCAGAGTCGGCAGAAGAGTTATGCTGATGCCAGATGACGCGATTTGGAGTTCGCTGTAGGTGATCACGTATTCTTGAAGGTGTCACCTATGAAGGGAGTAGCGCGTTTTGGACGGAGAGGCAAGCTTAATCCGAGATATATAGGGCCATTCGAGATCTTGGAGCGAGTTGGCACGTTGGCCTATCGTTTAGCTCTACCTCCAGGGCTAGCGGCAGTGCACAACGTTTTCCATGTATCCATGCTTCGGAGATATGTCTCCAACCCGTCGCATGTGTTGGATTTCGAGCCCTTACAGTTGCCACCAGATCTTGTATACGAGGAGAGACCAGTGCGGGTTTTGGCTAGAGAGGAGCGGAGGCTTAGGACGCGGGTCATACCGATGGTCAGAGTCCAGTGGCTGAATCACTCGGAGGAGGAAGCTACTTGGGAGACCGAGGAGGATATGAGGACTCGCTACCCGGAGTTGTTCGGGTAAGTACTTTAATTTCGAGGACGAAATTCAATTTAAGGGGGGGAGAATTGTAACACCCAGTATTTTTAAATACGTAAATCCGCCTGCATAATTAGGATATTTAATTATTTAAATTTATGATTTATGGGTTAAATAATTATGTGAATTATTTATGCATGATTTAATTTATTTTTTAAGCATTTAACCCATAATTAGTGATTTTTATGATTTTTAGTATTTTTATTATTTAATCGCGTAGACGGGACCGTGGACGGACGAGATAACAACTTTCTAGCCAAATTATTTTATGAACCTTTTTGGAGCCTTAAAATATTATTTTGAGTTTTATTATCTCAAAATTTTAAGTATTTAATTTTATTTAATTTTAGGGGTCTTCTTTTATCCAAAATTAGTCAAAATATTGACTTTTTAGTATTTTTAAAATTTCCCTAAATTAATAATTCGAGATTTTATTTTGTTATCAGATTTTTAAAGTTATAATTAGGAGTTTAAGTTATATATTTAATATTTAAAACCTTTTATATTTAATTGCTTAACCTATATTCTATTTAACACTAAAAATTAAACCTAATCTACCCAACCCTATTTTAGCCGATCCTTTCCTCCCCCATCAGCCGACACCCACCTCCACCTTCTTCTTCCCCATCGATCCGTCACCAAAGAAGACCCCATAGCCAAGGATCTTGAAGCTCCAAAAGCCGTATTTTCGTCCCGTCGTCCCGGAACCGTCCCACGCTCGTATTTTTCTCGTCGTCTACGGTGAAAGGCATGATCTTTTTCTTATTTTTACGCTATATCAGTATATATATCATGTAAGTTATGGTAGGCATCTGAATCTTTTAAGTATTTTTCAGAAAATCGATTTAATGTTGTTGATTGCACGCATGATTCATGATTCACGAAAATTTTGTTGGCATGGCTTGGTTCGGGGCTAAGGGTTCGGTCAGGTAAGGTCCTAGGGTGCCTAAGGATCGAGCCATGGCAGGGTTTGGGGCTGAGAAGGGCTCGGCCGAATGGATTTAAGCTAGAAAGGTGCAGACGGCGCAGGCTAGGGTTCGGGAGAAGAGGGCTTCGGGTTCCTGGTTCCTGGCTGCATGGGGGCTGGGGCCTGGTCAGGTTAGGTCTGCCCAGACGTGGGCTACGTCCGGGCGGCGGCGCTCCGGCTAGGGGTGGCCGGAGCCGGCCGGCAGCAGGCCAAGAAGGTCTGCTGCTCTCGGCCAAGACAAAACGTGAGAGGGGGGAGTCGGGTTAGGGTTTCTGGAGGCTTCCGGGTCGGGTCTTGGGTCCGGGTCGGGTCAGTAGGTTAGTGGGTCGGGTTAAGTGGGTTCGGGTCCGGGTTATTTTAATTGGGCTCGGGTATTTTTATTTTTAAGTTTTTAAGTTAATTAGGAGTTAAATGGGCTAATTAAATTCCCAAAAATTTAATTAGTACCATTTAATTTATTTGGGCTTCATTAAATTATTTGGGTTAATTTAATTATTTTTGGGCTTTTAATAATTTTTTTTTAGTTAAATTTTTAAGTTGGCCAGAAATTTTTATGGGCTTGGGAGCCCATGAAAGTTATTGGGCCTTTTATTGGGCTTTTGAGCCCATTGGGCCAGGGTCAGTGTTATTGGGCCAAATTTAGTCTTAATGGGCTTTGGTTGATTTATTGGGTCAAGTCTTAAGTTAATGGGCTTGCATGTCTAGGGCCAGCAGCTGAATCAATCCATGAGAAAATTGCATGTGTTCTGATTATATATTTAATTATTTTTATGCATTTAAGTTATTTTAATATTTATATGTTAGTAAGAAAATTAAATTAAATATATATGAAGGACACACAATTTATTTAAGTACATGCATTCATGAAATCAATTTTTATGCTATGATTGAATTTCTATGGTTGAGCAAATAAAATATTTTAGGTGGAAATTGAAGTAGTGTGGCCATTTATGTATGGGCAGTTTCTGCCATTTATGTATGGGTGGTTCGCCACCAGCCTCGTACGATGGTTTCTTAGACTGATCAGTCGCACTATAAGTATGGGTCACACTTACGGATAGGACCATTCGATGTTAAGAAAATAAGTGCTCAACAACTCAAATATGTATGATATTATGTATGTTATGTATTATGTTATTTATGTTTATTTAAGTAAGTTATGTTATGTAATTTTAAGCATGCTCATTCATGTATATGTATGTATTAGTATTAAATTGATTTAAATTATTTTAAACCCTTGTTAGTATGCATGTTGGGCCTCTAGGCTCACTACACTGATATGGTGCAGGTGAGTACGTAGAGGAGCAGGTTACTCCTATCGGTGGTGAGGACGTATGAGCAGTGCTACAGTAACCCCGTGACCGTGACAGCTTCTGAGTCACCATATATGTTATGTTATGATACATTTGAATATTTTTAAGGGTTGAGGTTGTTTGAATACTTTATTAAATATTTTTAGTGCATGCACACTTTTTATTTATTTTACTTATGCAGTATATTTTAATTATAGGTTTGACTCAGATATTTATTTATTTTAAAGAATGCATTTTACTTAGTATTTAATTGTTTATTTATTTAGTCATGTATTTATTTTAAATATTTTATTCTGTGCATATATGTATGGGCATATATGTACATATTTTATTTAGTAGTATAAAAAAAAAAAAAAAAAAAATTTTCCGCATATTTATTTATTATAGAGTTAGGGTCGTTTCAATTATTGTCATTGTTTTGATTATTTTCCCCTTATTTTTAGTTAAATAGATTTAATATGTATAGTATACGTTTTATTCTAGCCACATTAGCCATGTTGGAGGGTATCAATGTCGAATAAATAATATTTCATTAGTTTAATGACTTTAACTGGGAAAAGAGATCAAAACAAAAAACAAATCCAAGTTACTGGATGAAACCAAAGTTTGACACATGACCAAAACATACAACTTATAGGACAAACATTATAATTTTCCAAACATTTAAGTACTAGTTTACTAAGTCATAAAATATAACATAATCCAATTCATTAAACCCGCAATTAAAACACTCCCACGGTTACGTACTAATGAAACAACAATATCTCATTTTCCTCTCAATTAAGAATTAATTTCTAATGCTCGAAAAATCTATAAATCCACTCACGAGTATTAAAGGGATTTTAAATGAATTTTAAATGATTTTATTTTATTTATTTGTGATTTAAAAGTTATGTTTCAAATATTTTGTGCTATGTATATTGCCTGAGATTTATGTTCCAAAGTTGAGTTTTTTAGTGTTAAAATATAGGATTAAATGTGGAATTAAATGATTTAATATTATGTAGTTTATCTGATGTTTAACGGTTGCAAAAGTTATCCTTTGATATTTTTTTAGGTATGAGTTTAATTCCGGTGATAAAAGAAGTCGAGACTAGCCTACGAACGATGTTAATTAATTTAAATTAAAATATGTTGGTTGTGCAGATTTTATGTTAAAAGTTGTGTGACATTATATTTTAAAGTTAGAATGCAAAAAGTTTAAGAGAAAGTATTTTTAAGTCAACGGGCCAGCTTTCGACATATTAGCCAAAGTTTTTCTTTACGTCAAAACTTTTTTATTCTCTCCCCCTCTCTTCTCACACGCCGCCTTTCACCCTGTCCTCTAACCCCTTCAAAAATATGCACAATCCAAGCGTAAAGATTTCTCATTTAATCCGTTCGTGGCAAGGCTAGATCGCGTCTTAGAGTCTGGATTTCTCCCTACAAATGAAGAAAGACAAGTTTTAAATACTTTTGAAACCACCATTCAAGAATATTTGTATAATAATATAAAAAACTTATATGTTGATGCGTATGTAATGTTTATTACATTGAGTTTAAGAAATTTTTAAGAGCATGATGTAGAACTATGAAACGTGAATAGTTCTTGACATATTATGAAAGATTTTTGAGATTTGATGAGAAAAAGTGTTTGAATCTGTGAATTTTAGTGTGTGTAGTTTGAATGTAAAGTTTTGATGCAAATATTTAGAAGATGATTGATTTTTATGATTCTTTTTTGAGTTCCTGATTATGTTTTGAGAGTTTGCATATTTTTTTAAGGGTTTCAAAATGTCCAAATTTGATTTTGGTTGATGATTGAGGTTTTTGATGTGTTTTGGGTTAACCCTTGGGATATAATTGTTTAAAGGAGTATCTTGATATGTTTTCAAGTTTTTTTTTTCATGGTTGGATATCGATTGGAATGCATTTGATAGAGTTTGGTGCGTTCAGATTTGGATCGAGTTGAGCAGAAACATTTATGCACAACCCATGCCAAGAGGAACGTGAGCGTGCCCCCCTACGTGGGTAGTTTTTTTTTTGCGCCCACGCGAGGAGGCACACTAGCATGCCTTCCCCTGTGTGGGTTGGGCAGAATATTTTTTTAAAATTTAAGGTACTAAATTCAATTTTATGGTCTTTTAAATTATTTTAAACATTTTAAAGATGTTTTATGCAAAAAATTTCAAGTTTAATGTCAAGAACGGAAAGAAAGACACACATAGATCAGTTTAGCTATGTAATGTATTACATGCTAATATGTTTTCACGAAAGATATGTTCCTTATGAAAATCATGAAACGTTATGAAATCTTAATGGACATCATGTTTATCCTTATTTTATTTAGCATGCATGGTTTTCAAGCACGAAAGAATTCAAAGAGCATGACATATCAAGTTTCAAGTTATTTTCAAAGTTCATGATGATATGATGACTTTAAGATGTTTTTAAGTATGATTCATGAACGATAAGAAATTTTACGATGAAAATATTTTATGATGAAAATGATGAAGTTATGAGAAATTTTATGATAATGATGTTTATGATGAGGAAGTATGATGAAGTTATGATTTTGATGATGCTTGATAAAATATTTTGATGTTGTATGTGTTCTTGTGATAGCAGTACGAGACTGGAACTTCGGAATGAGCTCCAGAGGGGCATTTCCAAAGAATGAAGGTGCACATATTGGCCAAGTCCAGTATGGACGATACATAGATTGTGTGCATATTGGTCAAGGACAGTATGGATGGTACAAAGATAGTGCATATATTAGTCAAGGCTAGTATGTATGATATATTTATAATCTTGTTGTACAACGGTCGTGATCACGGGAATCCCATGTGCTCATAAGATGTGGTTAGCATATTGCATATATTTCATCACACGAAATTAAGTATTTTTATGCCCATAATTTTATACGCGTGATGTTTATGTTTAAGTCTTGCAAGTAAAAAGCATGATGATTTTTATTATGTATTATCTATGAAATGTATGTTTCTTGATAAATCTTTAGACTCACTATACTTGTATAGTGCAGATGTAAATGAAGAAGTTAATAATTAAAGGTTGTTCATGGGGCCGAGTAATCGAGAAAGCGAGAAAAAATTGCATGACACGGATGTCCGAGGACCTTATGTCAAGCATTTACACGAAATCTTATGCATTCTATTTAATGTTATGCAAGTTATTTGAACTCATATTTGAGCATGTCATTTTAAGATCCAATCATGTTTTAAATATGTTAGTTTGAGACCGCATATTTTAATTTCAAGTTTTGCATGTATGAGTAAGTTTTGGCGTTCCGTATGAGTTAGCATAATTTTGTTCATGATACTTTAAACGATTTTTGAATCATGATATTTTGAGTTACTTTCGACAAACATAATTTTACGCTTGGTACATTGTACCTACAAGCATGATGCATGTTTTAAAAAAATTTATATTCCATACTTTTTCGTATCATAATTTTTGAAAATATCAAAAATAGGAAGTCACATAATTACTTAATCACATGTATGTAATAATATTTAACTGGCAACAGCCAACACATTAATTAAAGACAATGATTAATATAGAAACTCAACAAAATAGTATAATCAATTATTAAAGCTTCGTTTGGACAAGCACTTATAAAACGTT
Source organism: Henckelia pumila (assembly GCF_033568475.1). Classification (NCBI taxonomy): domain Eukaryota; kingdom Viridiplantae; phylum Streptophyta; class Magnoliopsida; order Lamiales; family Gesneriaceae; genus Henckelia; species Henckelia pumila. The sequence continues at coordinate 23,252 of NW_027331817.1, forward strand.
TTTATAAAAGTTTTTTTAAAAGAATTGTATAAAATGTTTTAAAAATAAATATGCAGTGTTTGAACAACTATTCTATAAAAGTATTTTAATATTTCAAAAGTAATGTGTTTTGGGTTTAGTTTGGACATTATTTTAACAACATTTTTAGTGTTTTATAAGCGAAAAAAATCTAAAAGTACATGTTTTGACAAGAGTTTTGTAAATTGTTTTTGAATTTTTTTTTAAAAAAAGTGTTGTCAATTATAGTTACGTTATTGAAAAATAATGGAGAGGTATTTTTAGATGTTTTAGAATGAAATACAATGATGAAAAATAAGAACATATTACTTTTGAAATGTTAAAATGTTTTTATAGAATAATTGTCCAAATACATATTTGATCTTAAAAAAAATTTTAATTTTTTTTTAAAAACTACTTTTATAAAAACATTTTATAAGTACTTGCTCAAACAAAATCTTGATTTTCATCGTTGTTTTCTATTCTATAAAAATCTAAAGACATCTTTCAATTGTTCTTTAAAAACTATACTTAGAGAAAAAAATTTAAAAAATATTTTCCAAAAAATTTTTACAAAAATCTTTTCGAAACCCATACTTTACGTTTTTCCACTTATAAAATACTATTTTTTTTAGAATACATGTCTAAACGGAAGTTAAAGCTAAATCTCAAATAAAACCATGTTAAAATTATACTATTAATGTTGAAAATAATAATTTTCAGAAATTATAATAATTTTTTTTTAAAAAAATATGTACTCCATTCAATTTAATACTCTCCCATACAATCATTACGAAAAATATTTTTTTTTGGTAATTAACTTGTCCATTTTTTTTGTTTTGATCCATCAATTTTTTAAAGTTTGGTTTTGATACACTAAATTTTTGTTTTCGATTATTTTGGTTCAACTGCTGATGTGACATCGAAAAATGTTGACATGACATCAGAAAATGATGACGTAGTACCGAAAAATACTGACATGTCGAGCTGCCACGTCAGAAATTGTACCAAAATAACCGAAAATTAAAAGTTAGTGTACCTAACTAAACTTTAGAAAGTTTATGAACAAAAAAAAAATAGCCAAGTTAATGAATAAAAAAAATAATTTTGTCATCATTACAAGAAGTAAAATCTTGGATCTCTCAATTATCTTACTATATTATTAAAGTAGAGACCCTCTAATTAACAAATTTTCAATTAATTGGTGAAGCTTGATTTGAAATTATCATTATCTTCTAACTTAATTTTCAATAAAACCAAAATTATTGGGCAAAATAGTCATTTTATAGAGTTTCCTCTTTTCTAGCTAGCTCAATGGTACCAGGATTGAGAGAACATTGCATTTATGACCTGGAGTGCAAGATTCGAATCCTGGGGAGGGCAAAAACTCCCCACCAGGGGGGAAAAGATCATGAGAGCAAGAATGAACTGGAGCTAGCTCAATGGTACCAGGATTGAGGGAACATTGCATTTATGATCTGGAGTGCAAGGTTCGAATCCTGGGGAGGGCAAAAACTCCCCACCAGGGGGGAGAAGATCATGAGAGCAAGAATGAACTGGGCCAGCCCAGTTCATTACACATATTGTAATTCCCCGATTTTATTATAATTGAGTTTAATCAAGATAATCAGGTTTTTCAGTGATTGAGGATTGTTTTGTTATTTAGCAGGGGGTTACTTTGCAAGATTGGAGAAATAAAGGACTGAAATGCAAAAGTTGGATTTATATATTATTATTAGATGCAAGTTGACATACTCATCACCTCACCCCATACCTCTCCTTCCTCCCCACTCTCTCCCTCTCGATTTATCTCTCCCGGAAGCCATGAGAGGCGACTTCTAAGCTTTTCTTTTCGTTTGATTTGCTCGATCCGACCGTTAGATTTCATTTCCGAGTTGAGATTCACGATCACCACAACGAGGGCTTCGTTTAGACGTAAGTTTTACTTTGATCTCTTGAACTTCGATTTTGTTGAGTTGTCAGAATTTGATAATATTGGAGTATGTCGTTCTTGAGCTAGTATAGATCGTGTATTCGAAGTCGGTTTGGAAAAGAACGAAGTTTGGATTTTATATGATTTTTGGAGTTAAATTTGAAAATGGGGTTGTGAGATTTTGCTGGATTTTTATGGTTTTTGATTTGTTTTGTTGATTGAGGAGTTGTTTTGGATGATTTGGGATTGTTGGTTGTTATCGGAGATTTTTGGTTTGACCGATTATAGCCGTTATGCCGTCGGAATCGAGTTTGGATTATTGGTTGTTTTGTTTCGGTTTGACTTCCGGGTTTGATTGAATTGGTAGATTGTTACCAAATCCGTATATTCTTCATTTTCAGATTTGGATTGGAGTCTTGGAATTGGATTGAACTTGGAAGTTGAGTCGTGTCGAGAATTGAAAACGGTATATTGATTGAATTTCCTTGTTATGAAGTTTTGTGATTCGATTGATTATTTATTTGAGTTCGTTATTATTTTCAGATTTGAATATTCGACGGACTCGAAAGGTAAAAGATGACTTTGAATTGAATGGGGTTGAATACTCGAGTTCGATTGATTCTCGAGCCCCGAAAATCACATACTACATGTTTATTTGCTTGTGTGAGCTTGTTTGAGTATCTTGTTATACTTGCATTCATATTGAGCCGATTATTCAATTCTTTTGAATTTAGACGATTTAGAGAGCTATATTGAAGTGGGCTTAGATTTCGAGATTTTCTAAGTACCAGAATACTTCTTATAGTTGCTCTGAAGTCTAGGGATTGAGTTGAGCGACATCCACCCCGAATGGGTGTGTCGGTGAGTTGTTGTGAATACTTAGCCCCGGGATCCCAACCGAGTATCGATTGAAATTTCGATTATCTGATTTGATAGTCTCGAGTTTTAAAGTCATGCATACATCTCTTTTCTTTGTAGTTGTTGATGTTTGTGGATTTTGATACGAGGTGTTTATTTGATATTGCATGCCTGTCTCTTTTACTTAGAAATTATATTTCTAACCGGATTATTCCGGCTGTTGTCTTTGTTTTGTATGTGTAACTTGGCAACAGGAGGATCAGGAGCTGGACCGAGTCATCTTGGTTAGCTTGGGGTGAGATGGATAGAAGTGAGACTCCGCGTCGTAGGGTCGAGTCTTTTGCACTTGTATTAGTTTTGTTGAGTCATTGGAACTCTGATTTTAGAACTCGACTTGTTTTGTATTGCGGGAAGGATTTAGAACTTGTGGTATGTTCTGATTTCGTGTTGTATTGTATGTTGGAGCTTGGATTTGTTTTGATTCGTGTTTGGCTTGATTTTATCCAGGTTCCCCTGTTTTCTGTCCGTTTGGCCTGCGCGCGAGCGAGGCCTGTCCTCGCGCGCGCGCGAGCTGCCTGGAATTGCTCGGGTATTTTTGCCCGCGCGCGCGCGACCCCCTTCCTCACGCGGGCGCGAGTTTCCCTCGAGGCCACTGCCCTTTTTCCTGCACACGCGCGAGGCGATAGCTCGCGCGGGCGCGAGGCATGTCATTTAAAAAAAATAAAAAATTTTTTTGATTTGTTCCCGCGACTTACTGTGTTCGATTATGTTTAATTATTTCGAGTTTAGAATCGGGGTCTCACATTAAGTGGTATCAGAGCCATAAGATTCTTGGAGTCGAACTAGAGTGAGCGGGGTAGATCGAGTCTGCATGAATTGAATTCTCGCATGTGTTTGATTTATTTAAATGATTATTTTAAATACGTGCAAGCATGCTTTATCGATTCTTGAATTAATTAAAATTACATGAGTTGTGATTTAAGTTATAAAGCATGAATTTCGTAAGATATATTTGTCCTTGTGCTATTATCCGTTTCCAAATATTGTTGAGATTCTTGGGTACTCAGAGCAGAGTTTTGGACACCGAGGTTATGTGTTTGAGATTGTGTTTGAGATTTTGTGTCCTAAACCTTCGGTATCAGATGGCACCTCGACGATCTTTGAGAAAGAACCAACCACCTTTGACTCCTCCTTCGACTGAGAATCCGCCGCCAGTGATAACTCCTTCGAATGATCAGGGACAGTACAGGAGTGGATGAGTTTGATGCTACTGCAACCCCGATGGAGACTCTTTTGAAAAGATTCTAATCGTTTCGACCGCCTACCTTGACTGGTACCGAGAACTCCATCGACTGTGAGAGTTGGCTAGATGACATGGATGAACTCTTCGATTCTCTTGACTACAACGATGACCGCAGAATCAGGTTAGTCAGTCATCAGTTGCAGGGTGTTGCCAAGAAATGGTAGACTACGACCAAGAGGGCGAACGAGAACCGAGGCACCGTGATTACTTGGGGTGTATTCAAGACTGAGTTCTACAAGCGGTTCTTTCCTGTCTCGTATCTTAAGGAGAAAGGTGCCGAATTTTTGAATCTGAAGCAAGGAAATTTGAGCATCGAGGACTATGTGAGCAAGTTTGACAGCCTTTTGAGGTTCGCACCTCATGTCGCCAATAACGAGGAAGCCAAAGACGACCATTTCATTAATGTCTTGAACCCGGAGATCTTTACCTTAGTCAATATCGGGAGACCCAACAACTTTGCAGATGCCATGGATCAGGCGAAGGGAGCCGAAGCTGGGATTTTGATGCAACGAGGAAATCAGGCAGCTCCTCAGCAGCAGCAGAGATCTTTTCAGAATCCGCCTGTTCAGTTTTAGCCTCAACAGTCTCAGTATCAGTACCAACCTTCTCCACAACCGAATCAGTCTCAGAGGGTTGATGGAGGCAACAGTGGCAGAAACCGGCGAGATCAGTATCGACCGAAGAGGAAGACTTTTAAGAAGTCTGAGAACAGTTCCTCGAGTTCCAGTGGTTCTAGACAGTTCAGCTCTGGGCAGAGTTCAGGGTTCTCTGGAGTATCATGCAGCAAGTGTGGAGGAGGCCATCCATCGGATCAGTGCCGTGGTGTGTTTGGTAGTTGCAACATCTGCCAGCAACCGGGTCATTTTGCTAGAGTCTGTCCTCAGCGGGGATCCGATAGAGCTCAGAGCGGTGGTTCTTCCCGACCGTCCACTCAGCCCGAGAGGTCATGTTCTGCAGTTCATTCCTTTCAGCCCCAGTAGCAGACTCGTCAGGAAGGTAATCAGAATCAGAACCAACCTCCTCGACAACAGGCAAGAGTGTTTGCATTGACAGAGGATCAAGCCAATGCAGCCCCGAATGACGTGATAGCAGGTAACTGTTTGATTTTTGGTTATCCTGCGTTTGTGTTGATTGATACGGGAGCTTCTCACTGTTTCATTTCTAAAAGGTTTGTCTTGATTCATGATTTATTTGCTGAGCCTTTATATGATGTTGTTTCTATTACTTCACCTTTGGGTGGAGGAATTGTTTCGGTGAGATTAGTCCATAACTGCATCTTAGAATCCGAGGGGAATTCGATTGAGATTGACTGCATTGTACTTGGGTTATCTGATTTTGACTGTATCATTGGGATTGACGCACTGACCAAGTACAGGGCAACGGTAGACTGCTTTCAGAAAGTAGTCCGATTCAGACCTGTTATGGCAGACGAGTGGAAGTTTTTCGGTAATGGTTCTCAATCCCGAATCCCTTTGATTTCTGCTTTGTCCATGACTCGTTTGTTACAGAAAGGAGTAGAGGGATATTTGATCTATGCAGTGGATGTTATGAGGTCTAGCCCTGAGTTGATAGAGATACCAGTGGTTAGCGAGTTTCCTGATGTCTTTCCAAAAGAGATTCCCGGATTACCGCCGATTCGAGAGATTGAATTCAGCATTGAGCTTGCATCAGGTACTCAGCCTATTTCCAAGGGACCTTTCCGAATGGCTCCTTTAGAATTAAAAGAGTTGAAGGAAAAGTTGGAGGATTTGATTTCCAAGGTATGCATCCGACCTAGCGTATCGCCTTGGGGTGCCCCAGTCCTTTTTGTGAGGAAGAAAGACGATTCTATGCGACTTTGTATCGATTATCGCCAGTTGAATCAGGCTATCGTTAAGAACAGATACTCTCTCCCTCAAATTGATGATCTTTTTGACCAGTTACAGGGTTCTGCAGTGTACTCGAAGATAGATCTGAGATCAGGGTATCATCAGCTGAGAGTTCGCGACGAGGATGTGCCTAAGACAGCTTTCAGAACCAGATATGGGCATTTTTAGTTCTTAGTCATGCCTTTCGGTTTGACGAACGCTCCAGCGGTTTTTATGGATTTGATGAACCATGTCTTCCAGCGGTATCTAGATGAGTTCGTCATTGTCTTTATCGATGATATTCTGGTTTATTCGAGGAACCGTTCAGATCATGCCGAGCATTTGAGGACTGTGTTGCAGATTTTGAGATCCGAGCAGTTGTATGCGAAGTTATCAAAGTGCGAGTTTTGGTTGGACCGAGTCGTCTTTCTAGGCCACATTGTATCAGGAGATGGAATATCTGTTGACCCCAGCAAGATCGAGGAAGTTATGAATTGGCCGAAACCGACATCAGTGCCAGAGATTCGCAGTTTCATGGGTTTAGCAGGGTATTACCGTTGATTTATCAAGGGCTTCTCTTCCATTGCAAAGCCGATTACCCAGTTGACCCTGAAGAATGCACCGTTTGTTTGGTCCGAGCAGTGTGAGGCCAGTTTCATTGAGCTGAAGAAGAGATTGACCTCCGATCTTGTATATTCCATCAGGTACTGGAGGTTTCTCCGTGTATTGCGATGCTTCTCACCGTGGTCTTGGATGCATTCTGATGCAGAGGAAGCACGTCATAGCTTATGTGTCAAGGCAGCTGAAGCCTCACGAGACTCGTTATCCAATCCACGATCTTGAGCTAGCTGCAATCGTGTTTTCTTTGAAGACTTGGCGCCATTATCTGTATGGCGAGTCGTTTGAGATATTTTCTGACCATAAGAGCCTCAAGTACTTGTTTTCCCAGTCCGAGCTGAACATGAGACAGAGGCGATGGATGGATCTGCTGAAGGATTTTGACTGTGAGATCAAGTATTATCCTGGAAAATCGAATGCAGCTGCAGACGCTCTTAGTAGGAAGCTTTGTTCTTTATCTCTTTCTACGATTGGTGTCTCTCGTTTGATTGAAGATTGTTGTACTTCTGGGTTGGAGTTTGAGACCGATAGGAGATCCATCAGAGTTTTTGCGATTCAGGCCGAGCCGGAGTTGTTTCAGTTGATCAGAGAGGCACAGAGGTCAGATCCGAGTATTCAGAGTTCGATAGAGAGAGTCCGATCAGGCCACCAGTCCGAGTTTCAGGTCAGGGATGATGTTCTATTTGTGAATAGCCGTATTGTTGTGCCCGATGTTTCTGAGTTGAGACAACGTATTCTTCGAGAGGCGCATTGCAGTCGGTTCAGTGTTCATCCTGGAGGCCGAAAGATGTATAACGACTTGAAGACTCAGTTTTGGTGGAAGCAGTTGAAGGAAGACGTCACGAGGTTTGTGTTCCGTTGACTGAATTGTCAACAGGTGAAAGCCGAGAGGAAGAAGCCCGGAGGGTTATTGCACAATTTGCCTGTTCCGGAATGGAAGTGGGATCACATCACTATGGACTTCGTCACGAAGCTACCACGTTCATTCAGAGGTTGTGATGCAGTTTGGGTAGTGGTTGACCGGTTGACGAAGTCTGCTTGTTTTATTCCGTACCGCATGACGTACCGCCACGACCAGATGACCGAGTTGTATGTTAGAGAGGTGGTGAGATTGCACGGTGTGCCGAAGTCGATCGTATCAGACAGAGATCCGAGGTTCACTTCTCACTTTTGGCATAGTCTTCAGGCGACATTGGGTACTCGTTTGCACTTGAGCACAGCGTATCACCCTCAAACCAACGGTCAGTCCGAGCGTACGATCCAGACTTTGGAGGATATGCTTCGAGCCGTGGTACTTGATTTTGGCTCAGGATGGCAGGATTCTTTGCCTTTAGTAGAGTTTTCGTACAATAACAGTTTTCAGACAAGTATTGGGATGGCACCGTTTGAAGCTTTGTACGGAAAGAAGTGCAGATCTCCGTTGTTCTGGGATGAGATTTCAGAGTCACCTGAGTTAGGTCCCGATATGATTCGTGACATGGCCGATCAGGTGAAGATTATTCAGATGAGGATGAAGACAGCCCAGGATCGGCAGGCCAAGTATGCGAATGTTCGACGTCGACCTCTGAGTTTCGAAATAGGAGACCAAGTTTTCTTGAAGATCTCTCCTTTTCGAGGTACTGTCAGATTCGGAAAGCGAGGGAAGTTGTCGCCTCATTTTATTGGTCCTTATGAGATTCTGGAGAAGTTAGGCGATCTTTCCTACAGATTGGCTCTTCCCCCTTCTTTGTCCGGAATCCACGACGTGTTTCATGTTTCCATGCTTCGTAAATATCATCCGGATCCGTCCCACGTTCTTCAGCCAGATGAGGCCGAGTTGGATAAGACTCTGAGTTACTTCGAGAGACCGATTCAGATCCTTGACAGAAAAGAAAAGCAGCTCAGAAACAAGTCAATTCCGTTGGTGAAGATTCAGTGGAGTCGTCACAGAGTTGAAGAAGCAACCTGGGAGACCGAATCCGATATGAGGCAACGTTTTCCCGAGTTGTTCGATTGAGGTGAGTCCGTCTTCAGTTTGTTCTTACTTGTTTCAGTTTTGATCTGTCAGATTTCGAGGACGAAATCGAATCTTAGAGGGGGAGAATTGTAATGCCCCGATTTTATTATAATTGAGTTTAATCGAGATAATCAGGGTTTTCAGTGATTGAGGATTGTTTTGTTATTTAGCAGGGGGTTACTTTGTAAGATTGGAGAAATAAAGGACTAAAATGCAAAAGTTGGATATATATATTATTATTAGATGCAAGTTGACATACCCATCACCTCACCCCATACCTCTCCTTCCTCCCCACTCTCTCCCTCTCGATTTCTCTCTCCCGGAAGCCATGAGAGGCGACTTCTAAGCTTTTCTTTCCGTTCGATTCGCTCGATCCAACCGTTAGATTTCATTTCCGAGTTGAGATTCACGATCACCACAACGAGGGCTTTGTTTAGACGTAAGTTTTACTTTGATCTCTTGAACTTCGATTTTGTTGAGTTGTCAGAATTTGATAATATTGGAGTATGTCGTTCTTGAGCTAGTATAGATCATGTATTCGAAGTCGGTTTGGAAAAAGAACGAAGTTTGGATTTTATATGATTTTTGGAGTTAAATTCGAAAATGGGGTTGTGAGATTTTGTTGGATTTTGATGGTTTTTGATTTGTTTTGTTGATTGAGGAGTTGTTTTGGATGATTTGGGATTGTTGGTTGTTATCGGAGATTTTTGATTTGACCGATTATAGCCGTTATGTCGTCGGAATCGAGTTTGGATTATTGGTTGTTTTGTTTCGGTTTGACTTCCGGGTTTGATTGAATTGGTAGATTGTTACCGAATCCGTATATTCTTCATTTTCAGATTTGGATTGGAGTCTTGGAATTGGATTGAACATGGAAGTTGAGTCGTGTCGAGAATTGAAGACGGTATATTGATTGAATTTCCTTGTTATGAAGTTTTGTGATTCGATTGATTATTTATTTGAGTTCGTTATTATTTTCAGATTTGAATATTCGACGGACTCGAAAGGTAAAAGATGACTTTGAATTGAATGGGGTTGAATACTCGAGTTCGATTGATTCTCGAGCCCCGAAAATCACATACTACATGTTTATTTGCTTGTGTGAGCTTGTTTGAGTATCTTGTTACACTTGCATTCATATTGAGCCGATTATTCAATTCGTTTGAATTTAGACGATTTAGAGAGCTATATTGAAGTGGGCTTAGATTTCTAGATTTTCTAAGTACCAGAATACTTCTTATAGCTGCTCTGAAGTCTAGGGGTTGAGTTGAGCGACATCCACCCCGAATGGGTGTGTCGGTGAGTTGTTGTGAATACTTAGCCTCGGGATCCCAACCGAGTATCGATTGAAATTTCGATTATCTGATTTGATAGTCCCGAGTTTTAAAGTCATGCATACATCCCTTTTCTTTGTAGTTGTTGATGTTTGTGGATTTTGATATGAGGTGTTTATTTGATATTGCATGCCTGTCTCTTTTACTTAGAAATTATATTTCTAACCGGATTATTTCGGCTGTTGTCTTTGTTTTGTATGTGTAACTTGGCAACAGGAGGATCAGGAGCTGGACCGAGTCGTCTTGGTTAGCTTGGAGTGAGATGGATAGAAGTGAGACTCCGCGTCGTAGGGTCGAGTCTTTTGAACTTGTATTAGTTTTGTTGAGTCGTTGGAACTCTGATTTTAGAACTCGACTTGTTTTGTATTGCGGGAAGAATTTAGAACTTGTGGTATGTTCTGATTTCGTGTTGTATTGTATATTGGAGCTTGGATTTGTTTTGATTCATGTTTGGCTTGATTTTATCCAGGTTCCCCTGTTTTCTGTCCGTTTGGCCTGCGCGCGGGCGAGGCCTGTCCTCGCGCGCGCGCGAGCTGCCTGGAGTGGCTTGGGTATTTTGCCCCCGCGCGCGCGAGCCCCTTGCTTGTGCGGGCGCGAGTTTCCCTCGAGGCCACTGGCCCTTTTTCCTGCGCACGCGCGAGGCGATAGCTCGCGCGGGCGCGAGGCATGTCTTTTTTAAAAAATAAAAAATAAAAATTTCTAATTTGTTCCCGCGACTTACCGTGTTCGATTATGTTTAATTATTTTGAGTTTAGAATTGGTGTCTCACACATATCTTCAGAGCAAAGATAATGGCTGCAAGCTCTAGATCATGTACGGGATAGTTCTCCTCGTGAGTCTTCAACTATCTGGAAGCATAAGTGATGACGTGGCCGTTCTGAGTCAACACGCACCCCAAACCCTGAAGAGAAGCATCAGTGTAGACTACGAACCCACCTGATCCAGACGTCAAAGCAAGAATTGGCGCCATCGTCAAACGACGTCTCAGCTCATGAAAACTGTTTTCACAAGAATCAGACCACACGAAAGAAGCATCTTTCTTTGTAAATTGGGTCAAAGGCCTAGCTATCTGAGAGAAGTTCTCCACAAAACGCTGGTAGTATCCTGCCAAACCGAGGAAACTACGGATCTCAGAATAGTCGGACGTGGCCAATTCAGAATAGCATCTGTCTTACTGGGGTCAATAGATACGCCCTTCTGAGAAATGACATGACCAAGGAATACAACTCGGTCAATCCAGAAGTCACACTTGTTCAACTTAGCATACAACTGTCTCTCCATCAAGACCTGGAGTATAGTGTAAAGATGATAGGCATGATCATCCATGCTGCGAGAATAAACCAAGATATCATCGAAAAACACCACCACGAACTTATCCAAAAAGTCACGGAACACCCTGTTCATCAGATCCATAAAGAGAGATGGAGATTCGTCAGACCAAACGGCATCACTAGAAACTCATAGTGTCCATATCGTGTATGAAATGCTGTCTTAGGAACATCCTCCTGCCAAACTCGAAGCTGATGATACCCAGATCAAAGAGTTATCTTAGAATAAACTGAATTAGCCTTCAACTGATCAAAGAGATCATCAATCCGCGGAAGAGGATACTTATTCTTCATGGTCACTTGATTCAACTGTCGATAATCGATACACAACCGCATCGATGTAGCGACCCGATCCGGATCCACTAGATAATCAAAGTTAAGAGCATAATTAAGCATGCATAAAATAAATCGCTGCGGAAGACTTAAATACAAGTAGCCCGGCGGAATACAACCGGCTAAACAAACTCGATACAACCCAATCGAATTAATAAAAACCTATAGCTAAATTCTGTTGTCTTCAAGGTCGCTGACTCTTCCAGGTTCCTGATGCTCAATCCTGTACCTATACCTGACCCGTTGAATAGGGTGACCAGATACACAGAAAATACTAGACGTGAGCTCTAAGCTCAATACGAAAGCACGGATAAACATACAAATATGATGCATGCAAATGATAGGGTATCCATATCTGGGATAACTGTATACAAACTGGTCAAAATGGCGCCTGGTATATAAGCTCGTCACATCGGGGTAGCTAAACACTGTGTACGACCACTCACTCCCGAATCACGGACGCGGACCACAAAGTCCTCTAGATATCAGTACCTAAGGGTACTCGATATCGAATGTCCCAACAGGGCTGAGCAACCCTAACTGGCTCATCTCAAAAGATATACAGATGTACAGGCACAAGATGATATGCACATGCCGCATAACAATAATAGCATGCAAACACATAAATGCAACATATAAGCATGCATATCCGCTGGCAATCTAAGTCAGTACTTACGTACCTTTCTAAGGCAGTCCTAGTAGTCCCACTCTAGGTTCCAAGCCTATCATCAAGTCTACAATGCAAATACCCATGCATTATTCAATAAGCTCTAAAAGCCTTAACTAAGCTATTGCATACTCCTAAATAATTTAAGGAGACCATAGCTATACCTGCATCCGTCGTCAGCCCACTGATGGAGACTATCCTGCAACTAGGGGCACACCCCTGCTGCAGCTCCACAGCCTCGAGCACTGCTCCGCTACACGAGCACTGCTCATCTACTATGTCAGACACTGTATGATTATACTAAATATATTCCCTACTCCAACTCTAAAATAAAAGTACCCAAAATCCTAAAATAGAGTCTTGCAGACGAAGGAGAGGAACTAGGAATTGGTAAGAAATGAAGGCCTCGGACCTCATATTTATAGTCATCAATCGGAAGCTCCATTCCACGATCGGAAGCTCCGTTCCCCGATCGGAAGCTACGATCGCCACATGCCGATTCCTTTACATGAAACCACACACCTGTCACCGACGGCCGATCGGAAGCTTAGATCGTCCTGCTTCCGCTGTGGTTCCGAACTCACCAAGATCGGAAGCTCTGATCCTGGATCGGTGGCTCCGATCTTGCTCGAGTCTTGGGACCCTCTGGACCATTTTCGAGTGTTCTGGATCCATTTCCGAAGTCCGTTAATTCATCTGGAATTTCCTTAATCATGTTTTACTTAATCTCAACATGATTATACGATTAATTACTCATTAATCATTAGTTTTGGATACGGTCTACTACATTCCCACCACCTTAAAAGGATTTCGTCCTCGAAATCTAGGATAAACCTCGGGAATATATTATAAACCATTCGTCCAATTCATTAATAGTTCCGGTTCAAAACATTGGGTCGAATAACCTTCGACAACCCTAATCATTGATAAAATAGTGTAACACTGTTATCCATCATTAACAGCAAAGACACGGCACATTCGGTCCAAATTTCCCATTGAATCAGTCACACTGCCTACAAATCTTAGCGATGACACTCCTGCTAAGATCGTAACTAATCATCAGCTATCTCTAGACATGCACGAACTCCATCGCTGCCCACGAGAAAACAAGATACAACACATTGTATTTCACTGGTCTAACGGTAACATCGCATCCCTTGACGTTATCACAAAGCTCTAAAAAAATCGATCTAGATTCGAATCTCGGTCAAATCCTAGATATCCCTTTTCCAAGAACTCGTGTGGGTTACTCTTTATCACAAAAGATAAAATGTTTCTTCCAAAACAGTACCTTATGCGAATAGAAATGGCAACTACCGGCCACCAGCTCGCAAAGAGATCGGATCACTGCACACCACTCTAACCATCTGAAATCCTCAAACTGATTGCGATAAACCTTGATCTGAATCTCGCTATCGTAGATGGTATCTACTTTATCATCTTAGTCATCCTGTCATGGATAACCAATAAATCCTGATAATTCCTGGCATCATAGTACGTACCTTCAGAACTTACTTTACCCAATGAATGTTTCCCAAAGAACACCAACTAAGTAAACAGATGACAAAATCTCTGTTTATTAACCCCAATTGTGACAAAATCCTTGTACACAATTTCTTGTCTTAATGCACCTTTCGAGGTCGTTGCCCCGAAATTCACTACCATCCTGCTGAAACCCCCAGATGGACCAACACCATCCTCAGCATTAGTAGACTATATCAGATGCTTACTTCTATCTCGAAACTAGAGATAGTATCGATGAAAATGATTCCGGTTATCCTGTTCCAGATAACCAAATCCTTGGCTCACTAGCGGGGATAACCAAACTGATTCACCTAGATCCCGAACAAAATCTATCAATACTAGTGGCAATTACGTTATCTAATCCTTTCAATGACACAGCATATCAGAACGCACTGGGAAATCAGTGACAACAATCTTGTCAGACTCAGAAACACAAGTCTTAGCTGATGTCTCATCCCATGAAACAACTAATGCTAACCTGCTAATGCTCATTGAAATCCATAAGCACTTGTCGAATCGCCTCTCAAGAACAATGCTTGAGAAATCTGTTGAAAGCACCCCAAGCAAAACACTCTGACCAACAGTCCACAAAATTTGTCCACTGAAAATCCTGGGACAATCACTGAATCCTATTTCCTCAAACTGGATAAATCATTGCTAACACCAAGCAATGCTCAGATCAAAATCCATCAATGGTAATATCAGTAATGCTATTAACTATAAAATGATCACAAGAGTCAACCTATGACTACTCTCGTGATCTGCAGAATCCAAAATCCCCGATTCTAGCATCCCTGGAGATTCCTTAGCGACTAAAGAATTTCCTAAATGCACTTGAATCGCTATATCAAAGCATACCATACTTAAAGTACTATTACCAGTACTTCTTGATTCATTATATCCCAATCAGTACCGATTGGAATAATCTGATCAATCAAATCGATATACTGTAGCTCTCGCCATGCCTGACGGTATCAATTCTAATCAGACAATCATTGATCAATGAAACTCTCATGGCCGATCAATATCGATGATCTCACTGCCACACGTCCGCAGATCCCAAATACTAGGAATCAAAAGAATCACAGCTTATTCAATCACTCATCTTTGATAGAGTCAGACCTGCACCAGTCTAGACATACTATCCACTGTCTATATTTGTAGTAGCCCGTGCCCGAAATCAGTGATTAAGTATTAATCAATTCATTAATCCTACTAGTTAAGAGTAAACGTGATTAAGGGAACTCTTAATGGGTTAATGGAAGCCGGAATTGGATTCAGAACACTTGGAAATGGTTTGAGGGTCATCGAGTTTGGAGGCTCCGAAGTCAAGGTTTGGACGGTCCAAAGTCAGGGTTCGGACGATCCGAAGAGTGGTTCGGACGCTCCGAACGTGCTGCCAACAGTCGTCATGGATGACGTCATTATGCTGACGTAAGCAATGATGTAATATTGAGTTTGGATGATCTGAAGTCCAGTTCGGATGATCCGAACGTGTTCGGAGGCTCCGAAGTCAGTTCAGAGGGCCCGAACTCCGTCTATAAATAGGGGGTGCCGAGCTCATTTTTGAGTGCACCGATCCCTCTCTTCTTTCTCAATTTCTTAGCCTTCTAACTCAGATCTAGGGAATTTTAGGCGTCCCGTGGGGAATCCGGAAGTGGCATAGCGATCCAGGCGTCTTAGCGAAGCTGTGGCCTAGTTTTGAGGCACTCGACAGCAAAGGGCTAACGACGGACGAAGGTATAGCTTTTGCTTCCTATAAATATTTAGGAGTATGCAATAGTTTAGTTAAGGCTTTTAGAGCACTATAATGATAGTAGTATCATTTGGCACTGTAGAGCAGACTATAGGCGTGGACCTAGAGTTGGTAGAGCTTGCACTGATTTGAGGTACGAAAGTACTGTTCGAGATACCCTGACTGAGTATGCATGTATTATGTGACTGCATGGTTTATATGTCATTGATTTATGCTGCATTCATTTGCATACTGAGCTATCTCCTTCGAGATGTCTATTAGTAGGGTTGTACCCTATCCTGTTAGTGGATGGATTTCCATGGCTTTGGGTCCGGTAAATCCACTGGTATTATGGTATGGGAGCCACCTCCTGAAGCGACGGCACAGCGTGCTACATACCAGGGCTCGGTCTGTCTCTGTTATCTAATCCTTGAACTCGAGTTTATAGGGAGTTCACTTTGCATGCATGTATACTCATACTCTCATACTGAGCGTTTTATGCTCACGTCTCGTACTCTGTATTTCTGGACATCCTATTCCATGGGGCAGGTTTGCGATTGGATGAGGCGGGTGGATCCAAGAGAGGCTAGGCAGTGGTTGGTCAGCTGGAGCTTCGCCTAGGTTTTTATTTTTGTTGTTATGATATAGTTGTTCGATCTGGTTGTATAATATTTAGGTATTTACAGATTCCATTACTTGGGATTGTATAATGTTTATGGTTTCCGCAGTTTTATTCTGATATCCATTTAATTAAGTTAATTGCATGCCTAAGTTCTATTTAGTTGGTGATCCAGGTAAGGGTCACTACATTTATGGTATCAAAGCATGCATAGTATTCTTTGGATTTAGACTCTGCATAAGGTAACCGTGAGGTGCTTTTGTAGATGGCGAACTACGATGACCAGAGTAGCCATGGTAGTAGAGGTGGACGCTGGGGAGATGACGATTGTGAGCATCATCGGGACCGTCATCATCGTCGTCGTGATGAGGATCGTTTCACTGTACGACGATTTCTGCAGATGGGTCCTAAGCCCCTTGTTGGAGGTGAGTCTCCGGAGGATGCGGAGAACTGGTTAGACCGTATGGAGACGACTTTTCAGACTTACCACTGCACTGAGGAGCAGAAGATGGAGACCCTTGGCTATCTTCTGGATGGGCGAGCCCGTAGGTGGTGAAGGTTTACTTCTGCATCCTTTATTGCGGCGAGAGGAGTGGCCACCTGGGCCGAGTTCCGCACAGCTTTTCAGAAGCTGTATTTTCCTCCTGTACTCCATCAGTCAAAGGCAGGTGAGCTTCTGAGTCTGCGACAGGGATCCATGTCCATTGATGAGTATCAGCAGAAGTTCTTTGATCTGCTATCATATTACCCCGAGATTGCCGACAGCTCTGAGATGAAGTATAATCTGTTCCTTCAGGGCCTTAACCCTGAGATCCATGACCGCCACAGCGGTTGGCAACGACATGTCCTATGAGGGTTTGGTGAGCTATTGTCACCAGGAGAAGGACAGCATTCGGCGAAACAGGTATTTCCCTCAGTCGAGGCCTGCTAGTTCTTTGGGTCCCCGTGCCCAATCTTTCAAGAAGTCTGGATCTACTTCTTCCTCTGGTTCTGGAGGTGTTGTTCGTTTTGGAAGGAAGGACAAGTGTGATCATTGCGGGAAGAACCATCCATCCGACAAGTGTCGTAGAGCTTCTGGAGCTTGTTTCCGTTGTGGAGAGACTGGTCATATCCGGAGGGATTGTCCACTATCTGGGGGAGGCGGTTCTGGTTCTAGTTCATGATCTGGTTCTCAGGCCACCGTTCAGCAGAGGTCGCAGGGACAGCCTGCTGGGAGTTCTCATTTCAGGCCACGAGCTTCTGGCCAGGTGTTTGCCCTGAGACATGATCAGGTAGTGGAGGAGAATGAGAAAGTCATCGCAGGTACATTTCTGCTTTATGGTATACCTGCTCTTGTACTTATTGATACTGGTGCATCTCATTCCTTCATTTCTGCATGTTTGTTAAGAGGCATAAGTTACCATGCATTGCACTAGATGTAGTGATGTTTGTTTCTACTCCGATGGGCCAATCTGCTTTGGCTAAGCGTCTAGTGATGGGTTGCTCTTTAGAGTTCGAAGGGAACATTCTGTTAGCAAATCTCATGGTCCTGGCGATGGACGACTTTGATTTCATTTTGGGAATAGATATGTTGACTACCTATCGAGCTTCAGTGGACTGCTATCAGAGATTAGTACTCTTTCATCCGGAGGGGAGTGAGAAGGGGTATTTTTATGGAGAGGGAGCACGACCCCCGATGCCTTTGGTATCAGTTTTGAGAGCCTGTCGAGCTCTAGAGTCTGGCGGGGAAGGCTACCTTATCTATACAGTTGATTTGTCCGCTGGGAGCATTGGGATAGAGATTATTCCTGTTGTAGATGAATTCCCAGATGTTTTTCCTGATGAGATTCCAGGTTTTCCTCCTGCTAGGGAAGTCGAGTTTGGCATAGAGTTGATGTCGGGTACTTCACTTATTTCTCGAGCACCGTATCGTCTGGCTCCGTCAGAGATGCGTGAATTGAAGAATCAGCTACAGGATCTTTTGGACAAGGGGTACATTTTTCCTAGTGTATCTCCTTGGGGAGCTCCTATTCTTTTTGTAAAGAAGAAGGATGGGTCGATGCGGCTGTGCATTGACTACCGGCAGCTGAATCGAGTCACTGTGAAGAACAAGTATCCGTTGCCTCGTATTGATGACTTGTTTGATCAGCTGCAAGGCATGTCAGTTTACTCCAAGGTTGACTTGAGATCTAGGTATCATCAGTTAAGAGTCCGTGATCAGGACGTAGCCAAGACTGCATTCCGTACTCGCTATGGGCATTACGAGTTCCTAGTGATGCCATTTGGTTTGACTAATGCGCCGGCTATGTTCATGGATCTGATGAACCGTGTCTTCAAGGAGTATTTGGACAAGTTTTTCGTGGTCTTCATTGACGACATCTTGGTGTATTCGCGTAATACGGAGGAGCATGTTTCTCACTTGCGGTTGGTACTGCATACTCTTCGAGATGAGCAGTTGTACGCCAAGCTGAGCAAGTGTGAGTTCTGGATGGATCGAGTGGTCTTTCTTGGCCATATCATATCCAGGGAGGGGATTTCTATTGATCCAAGCAAGATTGAGGCAGTGCTTAATTGGTCGAGTCCGACGACAGTTGCTGAGATCCGTAGTTTTTTGGGTCTAGCAGGGTATTATCGTTGTTTCATCCTGAACTTCTCTCAACTAGCTCGACCTTTGATGCAGCTTACCCGCAAAGGTGTGGATTTTGAGTGGTCCTCCGAGTGTCATGAGAATTTTGTGAGCTTCGACGGCGGTTGACTTCTGCGCTAGTGTTGGCATTACCGTCAGGATCTGGAGGGTATGTGGTATACACTGATGCTTCTCTTCAGGGGTTAGGTTGTGTCCTGACTCAGAATGGGCATGTGATCGCATACGCTTCTAGACAGCTGAAGCATCACGAGTACAACTACCCAGTCCATGATTTGGAGTTAGCAGCCATTGTGTTCGCTTTGAAGATCTGGCGTCATTATCTGTATGGCGAGAAATTTGAGATCTTCACCGACCATAAAAGTCTCAAGTAGTTGTTCACTCAGGCGGAGTTGAACATGAGGCAGAGACGTTTGATGGACTTGCTTAAGGACTATGATTGCGAGATTAAGTACCATCTGGGAGCTGCTAATCTCACCGCTGATGCATTGAGTCGCAAGGTGCGACTATCAGCATTTCAGACTTGTTCGATGTCTAGTGCGATCAGTGACTGTTGTACTTCAGGATATACCTTCAAGCATAAAAAAGGTATGCAGAGTATCCAGATGTTTGCGAAATTATCTGAGCCAGCTTTGTATTCGCGGATTCGAGAAGCTCAGATGTCTGATTCAAAGACCCAGCGTTTAGCTCATCTAGCTAACGAGGGTAGCTCGTCTGGATTTCATTATCAGTCAGATGGCTTTCTGTGCTTGTCTGGTAGGCTTGTGATTCCGCATGATGAAGAGTTGCGAGAGGAGATTTTGTCTCAGGCGCATCGCACTAAGTTGAGTATTCATCCTGGGAGCAACAAGATGTACAAGGATCTACGTACTCGTTTCTGGTGGAAGGGAATGAAACACAGTGTTTATTAGTTTGTTTTGAGATGTTTGGTGTGTCAACAGGTCAAGGCAGAGCACCGAAGACCTGGAGGATTGCTTCACAGTCTGCCTATTCCTGAATGGAAATGGGAGTTTATCACAATGGACTTTGTGACCCATTTTTTGGTAACCCCGAAGAACTGCGATGCTATCTGGGTTTTGGTGGACCGACTCACCAAGTCAGCGCATTTCATTGCCTATAGCCGGGAGTACAATGTGGATCGTATGGCTCGGTTGTACATTCAGGAGATCGTTCGACTTCATGGAGTGCCTGTGAGCATTGTCAGCGATCGGGACCCCAGGTTTACTTCTAGATTCTGGGGGAGTGTTCAGCGTGCGATGGGTACTACTCTTAGTTTGAGTACTGCCTATCATCCGGAGACTGATGGTCAGTTAGAGCGCACTATCCGTACCTTGGAGGATATGCTTAGAGCGTGCGTCATGGATTTTGGTTCAGCCTGGCAGGATCATTTGCCATTGATCGAGTTCGCGTACAACAACAGCTATCATACTAGCATTGGGATGACACCTTTTGAGGCGTTGTACGGGCGACGTTGTCGTACTCCACTCTTCTGGGAAGAAGTGGGGGAGAGACAGGCTGAGGGACCGGAGTTTATCTAACAGGTGATAGACATTGTTGATCAGATCAAGAAATGGATTAAGACTGCACAGGATCGTCAGGCCAGCTATGCTAACACCAAGCGTAGGCCTTTGCAGTTCGATGTCAGGGAGAAAGTGTTTCTGAGAGTGTCACCTTTCCGCAAGATTCTCATATTTGGCCTTAAGGGCAATTTGTTTCCCAGGTTTATCGGTCCGTTTGAGATCTTGGAGAGCATTGGCGATTTGGCTTATCGACTAGCCTTGCCACCGCATCTTTCCAGTATTCACGACGTGTTCCACGTATCTCTGTTGCGATGGTATGTGGTGGATGAGTCTCATATTTTGCAGCGGTCTGAGGTTCAGGTAAGCAAGGATTTAACTTGTGTTGAGAAACCTATTCGTATCCTAGATTATAAGGATAAGGTTTTGCGGAACAAAGTCATTCCTTTGTTTTTAGTTCAGTGGCAGCGCCGAGGCACTGAGGAAGCTACTTGGGAGCTTGAGGACAGGATGCGTGAAGACCATCCTGAGTTGTTTTGATTTCATTCTTTAAGTTGTATTCAGTTGCAAACTCTGTAAACGTTTGATTTGAATAAAGAATGTTTCTTATTTCTGTATTACATTCAGTACTTAAAATCTGTTTTCGAGGACGAAACATCTTCAGTGATTAAGTATTAATCAATTCATTAATCCTACTAGTTAAGAGTAAACATGATTAAGGGAACTCTTAATGGGTTAACAGAGTCCGGAATTGGATTCAGAACACTTGGAAATGGTTTGAGGGTCATCGAGTTCGGAGGCTCCGAAGTCAAGGTTCGGACGGTCCGAAGTCAGGGTTCGGACGATCCGAAGAGTGGTTCGGACGCTCCGAACGTGCTGCCGACAGTCGTCATAGATGACGTCATTATGCTGACGTAATCAATGACGTAATATTGAGTTCGGATGATCCGAACGTGTTCGGAGGCTCCAAAGTTAGTTCGGAGGGCCCGAACTCCGTCTATAAATAGGGGGTGCCGAGCTCATTTTTTAGTGCACCGATCCCTCTTTTCTCTCTCAATTCCTTAGCCTTCTAACTCAGATCTAGGGAATTCTAAGCGTCCCGTGGGGAATCCGGAAGTGGCATAGCGATCCAGGCGTCGTAGCGGAGCTGTGGCCTAGTTTTGAGGCACTCGACAGCAAAGGGCTAACGATGGACGAATGTATAGCTTTTGCTTCCTATAAATATTTAAGAGTATGCAATAGTTTAGTTAAGGCTTTTAGAGCACTATAATGATAGTAGTATCATTTGGCACTGTAGAGCAGACTATAGGCGTGGACCTAGAGTTGGTAGAGCTTGCACTGATTTGAGGTACGAAAGTACTGTTCGAGATACCCTAACTGAGTATGCATGTATTATGTGACTGCATGGTTTATATGTAATTGATTTATGCTGCATTCATTTGCATACTGAGCTATCTCCTTCGAGATGTCTATTAGTAGGGTTGTACCCTATCCTGTTAGTGGATGGATTTCCATGGCTTTGGGTCCGGTAAATCCACTGGTATTATGGTATGGGAGCCACCTCCTGAAGCGACAGCACAGCGTGCTACATACCAGGGCCCGGTCTGTCTCTGTTATCTGATCCTTGACCTTGAGTTTATAGGGAGTTCACTTTGCATGCATGTATACTCATACTCTCGTACTGAGCATTTTATGCTCACGTCTCGTACTCTGTATTTCTGGACACCCTATTCCATGGGGCAGGTTTGCGATTGGATGAGGCGGGTGGATCCAAGAGAGGCTAGGCAGTGGTTGGTCAGCTGGAGCTTCGCCTAGGTTTTTATTTCTATTGTTATGATACAAGTGTTCGATCTAGTTGTATAATATTTGGGTATTTACAGATTCCTTTACTTGGGATTGTATAATGTTTATGGTTTTCGCAGTTTTATTCTGATATTTGTTTAATTAAGTTAATTTCATGTCTAAGTTCTGTTTATTAGGTGATCCAGGTAAGGGTCACTACAATATTCATTCAAGATGATCATACGGACTTGTTCAACCCAAGCCGCAATACAAGTCCGAAAGATTTCAAATATCGCTGAACATGCTCCTGATAACTATATCTCTTGCTAAGACTGCAACAAATCGAGATTGAGGTAACTTGCCACGATGTCCCACCTGAAATCATCACCAAGTGTATACTGGCATAAGTCACGCTTTCCTCACGCCTCAAATAGTCATGTACAATCCTTAGCATCGGATATAATCTATCACTGAAGGAAACCATCATTGCTGGAAAATACTCATCCCCAAGTCAAATGTTCCAGGAAGTTCACTAACCCATCTCCTGGATAGCCCCTATCACAAGAGCATCCATACACCGACTAGATCCACTAGTCTAGCAGTATCTAATAGGCTAAAACTATCTGCTCAGAGTACGCACTTGTCAAGGAAATCCCTCCAAGACTGGTCCTTATGACAAAACTACAAACCAATATCTCTGACGACAGTCAGACGATATCTAAACCACTGATACCTAACCAGGCATCTAATCCAAGGTCATACCCCGCCGTGACTGTTACCAAGACTCTAGACTGAGAAGCCTTCCCATCGTCGATCCTGAAGCACAAAGGCTTCCAGGCATTCTCCAAAGTACAAAGACTCTCAGAGTAACACTGGCATAGGGTCGCGCTCCATCATGTCTAGTCATGGTCATAGTCCACAACTCTCGGCATGTACTCAACTGGTTCCTGATGAAATCCCATCATCACGAATTTCCAACCTATGAAGGTCAATCAGGCTACTGTTCTATGGAAACACCCTAGAACAAAAACTCAAAATTCCAAACAAGATCAATATTTCCATGCCCCCAAATGAATCACCTCATCACTGGCACTAACCCAGTCAAACGACTAATTAGGTCAATCCTAGGAAAACACCTAGACTAACCCCATGTCAATCCGTTACAGCTGGCTTACTCAAAACCCATGAGCTAACATAGTTGATCACCAATCAACTAATTCCAAGTCAAACTTATAAAATCACCGCAGTTATTTACAAATTACTGGATACATGTATAATTTCTTCAAGTTACGTACAATTCCCTTTATTACAATTTCATGTAATACAATTACAGTATTTCGAAAATACAACAAAGTGTACAACCAATAACTTGAAATGATACAATCAGATTCTGATGATTCATTACAACTGAAATACTATTTACAACTACAACAATACAATATTTAAAATCATCGTACTTGTCTTCATTCCTAGAGCATGAAGCTTCCAATCGACACACGCATCAATGCAAGCGTACTACTGATCAAATCTCCCAACCCGTCCTCCTGCAAAGAACTCCGGAGAAATGGCACGCGATGGCTAACCAGCTATGCTCTGCGTCAGTGCATGTCAGTCGACTTTTTCTGTTCACGATCTACCATCAGCGTTCTTCTTGTAACCAAATCATGATTTTGAACATGAAGTTTCCCGTATGCCTACCAAAAGCATCGATACAAGCATACCGGCAAAACCATGTTCTGCACGAGTTTACAGACCTTACGCTCGAAACCTATCATGCCTTAGGCACTCGAGGCATTCCCTGGTGAAGGCCTATCTGACAATCACTCCAGCTACGTGAGGAGGATCTCTTCGGACTGGAACCACATGAGTTATTACACACCATTCGTTCCAAAAATTCCTTAGAGGTATCTGACGCGATATACTCATTTTTCTCTTCCAGTCCTTCCCGGCTGGAATCCATATATTCTTCGATCAACATCCCAATGCATAGAATGATGAAACGTCCACAGCAGTCAGTTTATCTATCGATATGCTACTACTGGTGTTCTCATCGCTGTTGCATTCCTTATAGTAAAAAATTCTGCCGCAAACCTCGGCAATGAAGAACCAAATCTTCTTTCGCTAGGTCTCATTAATCCTACAAAAATAATTCAAAGTTTCAATACTATAGCCCAAGTCTTGTGCATGCAGCTCTGATACCATAAATGTAGCAACCTGACCCGGATCCACTACCTAATCAGAGTTAAGAGCATAATTAAGCATGCATAAAATAAATCGCTGCGGAAGACTTAAATACAAGTAACCCGACGGAATACAACCGGCTAAACAAACTCGATACTTAACCCAATCGAATTAATAAAAACCTACAGCTAAATTCTGCTGTCTTCAAGGTCGCTGGATCTTCCAGGTTCCTGATGCTCAATCCTGCACCTATACCTGACCCGTTGAATAGGGTGACCAGATACACAGAAAATACTAGACGTGAGCTCTAAGCTCAATACGAAAGCACGGGTAAACATACAAATATGATGCATGCAAATAGACCTGGCCACGGGCCGGTTTCGGTCCGGTTCCGGGTCAGAACCGCCGGGTCCGGGTTGGTATTTTAGCAACCCTTAACAGGCCCGCCCTTGGCCGGTTCCGGCCCGGGTTGGTGAACCGGCGGTTCCGGTCCGGGTCAACCCTTGCTTTTTTTAAAAAAAAAAAAATTTTAAAAAAATTTTACAGTTAAACTTTTAAAAACTCTATCAAATATTTCATTATCTCAATAAAAAATATATAAATTATTAAATAAAAATATATACATTTAAACTTTTAACATCTTCTAATATTATATTTATTCAATAAAAAATATATGACATTTCAACTTTCAACATTTTATATTAAAAATTATGTCTATCTCAATAAAAAAAATATATTATATTTATTAAATAAAAAATATATTACATTTCTTATATTAAAAATTATATATATTTCAATAAAAAATTTATTACATTTATTCAATAAAAAATATATTATATTTCAACTTTCAACATCTTATATTAAAAACGAGTAAAATTCATTTTTAGACACGAACTATTGATGAAATGTCAAATTGGTAAATAAACTATTGAAAATGATTTAATTAGTACATAATCAACTTATAAAGTCAATTTTACCCTTCACCAACATTATTTTAAAGTCTAATATTTTTGTTAAAATAAAATAAATACACAAATTATTTTTAAAAATTATTTTATTCATACAATTATAAATATAAATTTATATTTATTTAAATTTTATATATAGAAAAGAGATCGTACTCATTGTACGAAATATTATAAATATTAATTAATACGAACATGTACATACACACATATATATAACAATTGATAAATTATATATTCAAAAATAATATATATTAAAAATATATAATAAAATATATTTTTTTCTGTTTATATATGTTATAATTTTATTATTTATATTAATCAAATTAAAAATTATATATGTATGTGTCTTTCATTTATAATTTATAAATTTACGTTGAATGTTTTTTCGTATAATGATATATAATATTCTTTTTATTGTATAGTAATTAGTAAATATGAATTTATATTTATACTTGTGATTAATATAATAATTTAAAAGACAAAATATGTATATAGTTCAATTAATCAATTTAATAAAAATATTCAATTTTAAAAAAATTTAAGTAAAAGAAAAAATTGACTTTTGAGTTTGATTATATACTAATTAAACCATTTTCAATAGTTCATGTACCAATTTGACATTTTATCAATAGTTCATGTACCAAAATAATTTTTACTCTATTAAAAACTATACCTATCTCAATAAAAAAATCTATTACATTTCAATTTAAACATCTTGTATATAAATTTATTACATTTAATTATTTTCAATCACAATCTAATATCAAATGAACTAATGGCCTAGTGGCAAGAGTGAAACCTCAATACCAATTGGTCTTGGGTTCAAATCCAACATGTGTAGGTTTTAAATATATTATTTAAAATTTTAACAAAATAATAAATATATTATTTAAAAATAGGCCGACTCGCCGGGTTGACCCGGGTCAACCTGCCGGCTCAAACCCGATTCAGAACCTCCAGGTCGGCGGGTTTCAAAAGGAAAAACCGTGACCAGACCGGCCAGGTCACGGTTCCGGGTCAAACCCGTTGACCCGGTTAACCGGCCCGTGGTCTCCGGGTTTGACCCGGCCCTTGGCCAGGTCTACATGCAAATGACAGGATATCCATATCTAGGATAACCATATACAAACTGCTCAAACTAGCGCCTGAGATATAAGCTCATCACATCGGGGTAGCTAACCACTGTGTGCGACCACTCACTCCCGAATCACGGACGCGAACCACAAAGTCCTCGAGATATCAGTACCTAAGGGTACTCGATATCGAACGTCCCAACAGGGCTGAGCAACCCTAACTGGCTCATCTCAAAATATATACAGATGTACAATTGAGAGGTTTTGTCAAAATTTGTACAATCTAAACGCAAATTTTTAACTTTTTTTGTTAATTAATAAATTATTTTTAATCTTGGTTTCGACTTTTGATAACTAGCATCAATTATGATTATCACATGTTTATGCATTTTAATGTCTAATTTGATAGCATATATAATGATTAACAAATACATGTATATGTATCCATTTTATATGTTTGTAACATATATGGTTAAAACAACATTATGTATGCATATAATGTCCTAATTTTGTAACATTAATGGTGATGTTGGTGCGTGGTCAGATGCAGTACCAGTTATATTGACCAGTAGCACAATATATGAAAAATAAAATATAATAGAGACTAATTGCGGTATGGTGTTATGTTAAATTTGGTACAGCTTCCATACATAATATTGACCAGTAGTACAACAATTTTTTTTTCCGATTGAATGATTAGATGCAGGAAACAGACATATAATCTTCGGATAACGTGTTCTTATTTTGAACTTTTTTTTATCTAATTAATGCACAATATTTGGAAAAAAACAACATTTTACCATCATTTGTATTTTTCAAGAGCAAAAAAACACTATCGACTTAATTATTGGCGCAAAATAGTTTATTTGAAATAAAAAATAGTCTGAATTTGTTACAAAATATGTATGGAAGATGTACCAAATTTAACAAATTCGCATACCACAATTAGAGATTAGTATACTTTATTTTCAAGCAAAAGTACTACGTATCGTTACAAATGGTACTGTGTACCAACACCACAATGTAAAACATGTATGAAAGATGTACCAAATTTAACAAATTCTCATACCACAATTAGACGTTATTATACTTCATTTTTAAGCAAAAGTACTACGCACCATTACAAATAGCACTGCATTTCTGATCACGCACCAACACCACAATGTAAAACATGTATGGAAGATGTACCAAATTTAACAAATTCTCATACCACAATTAGAGTTTCTTATATTTTATTTTCAAGCAAAGATACTATGTATCAATACAAATGGTACTGCTTTTCTGACCACACAACAACAACAAATGTAAAACATGTATGGAAGATGTACCAAATATAACAAAATCTCATACCACAATTTGAAGTTATTATAATTTATTTGCTAGCTAAAGTACTATGTATAGATATAAATGGTACTTCATTTATGACCTCGCACCAACATCACAATGTAAAACATGTATCAAAGATGTACCAAATATAACAAATTCTTATACCACAATTAGACGTTATTATACTTCATTTTTAAGAAAAATTACTACGCACTGTTACAAATGGTACTGCGTTTCTGATCACGCACCAACACCACAATGTAAAACATGTATGGAAGATGTACCAAATTTAACAAATTCTCATACCACAATTAGACGTTATTATACTTTATTTGCTAGCTAAAGTACTACGTATTGATATAAATGGTACTGCGTTGCTGACCACTTCATTTTCAAGCTAAAGTATTTTTATTTATACTACAAAATTAGACATTTGATATGTAAACATGTATTAATCACCATTGATGATACAAAATTAGGACATATGATTCATAAACATGTGCCAATCATATACATGTTTATGCATCAAGTGCATGATTCAATGATGATTGGCACATGTTTATGAGTCCTAATGTCTAATTTTGGTAGCACATATGGTGATTAACAAAACACATGTTATGTATCCATTGTTTATGTTTGTAACATATATGGTTAAAACAATTTTATCTATGCATCCAATGTCCTAATTCTGTAACATCAATGGTGATTAAAATATTTTCACTCATAAAATGTCTAAATTTTTAGTATCAATCATGATTATAACATGTTTATGCATTCTAATGTCAAATTTAGTAGAATATATGGTGATTAACAAACACAGTATATGTATCTATTGTATATGTTTGTAACATATATGGTTAAAACAACTCTATCTATGCATCCAATGTCCTAATTTTATATCATCAATTCTGATTAACACGTGTTTACATATCAAATGTCTAATTTTGTAGTATAAATAAAAATACTTTAGCTTGAAATGAAGTAGTCAATAACGCAGTACCATTTATATCAATACATAGTACTTTAGCTAGCAAATAAAGTATAATAACATCTAATTGTGGTATGAGAATGTGTTAAATTTGGTACATCTTCCATACATGTGTTTACATTGTGGTGTTGGTGCGTGGTAAAAAACACAGCACTATTTGTATTGATACATAGTACCTTTGCTTTAAAATAAAGTATAATAACGTCTAATTGTGGTATGAGAATTTGTTATATTTGGTACATCTTCCATACATGTTTTACATTGTGATGTTGGTGCGTGGTCAGAAACGCAGTGCCATTTATATCTATACATAATACTTTAGCTAGCAAATAAAGTATAATAACGTCAAATTGTGGTATGAGATTTTGTTATATTTGGTACATCTTCCATACATGTTTTACATTTGGTGTTGTTTCGTGGTTAGAAAAGCAGTACCATTTGTATTGATACGTAGTATCTTTGCTTGAAAATAAAATATAACAAACTCTAATTGTGGTTTGAGAATTTGTTAAATTTGGTACATCTTCCATACATGTTTTACATTGTGATGTTGGTGTGTGATCAGAAACGCAGTGCCATTTGTAACGGTGCGTAGTACTTTTGCTTAAAAATGAAGTATAATAACGTCTAATTGTGGTATGAGAATTTGTTAAATTTTGGTACATCTTTCATATATGTTTTACATTATGGTGTTGGTAAACAGTACCATTTGTAATGATACGTAGTACTTTTGCTTGAAAATAAAGTATAATAACGTCTAATTGTGGTATGAGAATTTGTTAAATTTGGTACATCTTCCATACATATTTTGTAACGAATTCAGACTATTTTTTTATTTAAATAAGCTATTTTGCGCCAATAATTAAGTCGATAGTGTTTTTTTGCTCTTGAAAAATACAAATGATGGTAAAAAGTTGTTTTTTTCCAAATATTATGCATTAATTAGATAAAAAAAGTTCAAAGTAAGAACACGTTATCCGAAGATTATATGCATGTTTCCTGCATCTAATCATTCAATCGAAAAAAAAATTGATTAAACCTAAAAATGGTTTGCTCTCCAACGACAACATAAAATATAATGAAATCTTCATGACGTTTTTCTGAACATCCAATTATTGTCGCATGAAATGGTTGTGGTGATATATACTTTAAATACTATTCATTGTGCAATATTTTTTCGTACGTCCATGCTTCATCGTCATCACGAGCACCGCCCACAAATGCGTGTAAATACCACAATCAAAATCTGCATCTTATTGTCAACACAAAACCCGGTTCACATTTTTCTATATTTTGTATACAAGTAATAACAAGTGCCATTTTTTGTGAATTAAAAAAAACACAAAAATCTACACTTCTTTATCAAATTTTTTATTTAGTGCTTCTAATTTCTCCCACGAATTATTTGCATCTTTTCTTCTCTGCATATGTGCCTCATTTTCATCAAATATTTTTAACCATTTCTGCATAAAAGAAAAAACATCAATATCATCATTACTAATTCTAATATATCATATGCTTTCTAAATTTCGTCCAAACAACACATACCATCAAACTTAGTAACTTAAAAAAAAACGACAAAGAAACACAATGCAAAACACACCAAAAAATCAAACAAACCAAAAATTATCCATCAAAACAAACTAAACAAGACAGATAAATTAAACAAACTAACACAAATTGAAAGAAACATAATGCAAAATACACCATTGTAATTCATACTCTTCATTTGACATATTAAAGATCTATGATAGCTTGATATAAAAAAATATTAAACTTCAAGGGAGGTTCCATTGTTTGAAATATAATATGTAGCAAACTGAAAAGTGCGGCAACAACACGCCCTTAAAAAATTCACACTTCAAAAATCGAACAAATAATAATCTAATTAGAATTGTTGGTAAAAAAAGTTAATTTAGGAACTTCACATAATCAAAAAGCTAATTTAACAAATTCATTTAAATAAAGGTAAAAAATCACTATACTACTTTCCTATATGCTTTTTAAGAAAATCTCTCTAAATTAAACAAACTAGTACACATCGAATGCATAAGCTACAACAAAAACAAAATAAAAATAAGACTAAAATTACAACAACAATAAGAAATAGTGCAGAAATTGATTGCGGTGATTATATGTAGATGTGAGTAATAAAATTGACGCAATAGTGGTTGATCACTAAATTAGTGATCATTTTTTAAAGGGAAAAATCATTAGTGATCATTTCATATGAAAATAAATTGTTTATTCTACGGTTTAAATTAATATTTCATTCTCAATTCCAAAAAATCGTGCCAATTAATTGCACAAGAATTTAAAAAAAAAGTGTGACAAAGAGATATACAACAAAAAAAACAGCTGTAAATGGACATACAAATCCAAAAAAATCGACAAAAAGACACAAAATAAATTACCATAAAAACAACAACAAAAAGACACAAAATAAAACTATCTAATAAACTACCATAAATCAATAATAAAAAGACACAAAATAAAACAATATATTAAAGTGTGTGAAGAACAGAGAGCAAAGAACAAAGAGAACGAAATAGAAATACTACCAAAATTCAATATACTACCTTGCTATAGACCTTTTAAGAAAATGCCTCTAAATTCAAAAAAACAGCAGAAAGGTGACGAACAGAGACAAAAACTTATGTTTTATTGATTCGAAAAAATGAATCAGAATATAAATGGAGAAGAATTACACGGCCTTATATATTTTGGTATCCTGATCATCTATATGTTTAATCTTAAAAATAACAAAATTATATAATGCAAAATAAATCGACTTTTCGCTTCAAAAAATAAATAAATCGACTTCTATAAAATATATCCCGCACAATCAAGCACAAAATCGCAGAAACAATTGGAAAAATCGACCAAAATATCAAACTTGGAAAAAGAAACTCACTGCCTTCGTCTCCTGTGTTGCTTTGACTTGTCCCTTGTCATCGCCTCTTCGAAACCTTCGCGGGTCGTGTTGTAGGTGAGTGGGTTTCTTAGGCCGTGGTTTTTCTCCCGTGAGTTCTCAAGTTGAGAGAAGAAGGAAGCATGGGTTGGAGAAGAAAGAGGCGAGAGTGGGTTGGAGAACAAAGGGAAGGAAATTAGGGCTAATAATTAGGGAAAATAAGAATTAAGGGTTAAAAAGATTAAATATGTGAAACATGGAGTTGAAAATAAGTTTCTGGTGCATCAGGGAGTGCAGAAAAAG
This sequence comes from Henckelia pumila, assembly GCF_033568475.1. Classification (NCBI taxonomy): domain Eukaryota; kingdom Viridiplantae; phylum Streptophyta; class Magnoliopsida; order Lamiales; family Gesneriaceae; genus Henckelia; species Henckelia pumila. The sequence continues at coordinate 55,016 of NW_027331817.1, forward strand.
AATGTATAACATGGGGACTGAACTTAAAGTGAAGTTTTTGATTAGGGATTTATGTCCAATTTCCCGATTATATAATCATGGTATATAAATTTTATAGGATCCGTTTAGAAAAATATTTATAAAAAGATTTAATGTTTTTTAAGTAAAAAAAACTTATAATATATGTTTCGATAATATTTTTTTAAAATTTTTTTATAAAAGTTTTATCAAATTATAGTTTTTAAAAAATAATTGAGACGTATTCTTTGATATTTAAGCATAAAAATCGGCTTAAACAAAAATTAAAAATTGTATAGAATATTTGTCTAAACAAAATTTAGTTTTTGGAAAAATAAGTTTTTTGATCCATTAACTTGTTCATGTTTTGGTTTTTGTCCATTAACTTTTCCGATGTGAGTTTTGGTACACTAACTTTGCATTTTCAATGTTTTTTGATCCAACTGCATACGTGTCAATTTTTTATCGGTCCAAAATGATGACGTGAACCAATCAAAAGCTGACACATATGCAGTTGGACCAAAAAACATTGAAATGCAAAGTTTATGTACCAAAACCCACATAAAAAATGTTAATGGACCAAAACTCAAAGGAGGTAAAGTTATTGGACCAAAAAACTTATTTTCTCTTAATTTTTTTTAACTACCATACCATTTTTTAAATAGTTGTCCAAACACCTTTTCAACTTTAAATTTTTTTATACTATTTTTCAAGTACATATATATTCTTTAAAAAACTTTAAAAATTTCGTGGAAAAACTTTTATAAAAATATTTAATAAGTAATTGTCCAAAAAAAACCATATATTTCTCATCAGGTATTCTCATAACATTTTATTTTCGGTTATGAAGATATTGTTATTTATATATATATATATATATATATATATATATTATATACATTATCAAAGCTTTGAAAATTATGCTTAATATATTATATAATACATTATGTCATGTAATTGCGTTTATTTTTTATATAGAAATTAAAGGTCAACCAATTGACTTTAACAATGAACAAACAATGTCGTGCATGCAGCATACACCTGTATACATAAAGATGATGACGAGTGTACGCAGGGGCGGATCCAGGATGCTGTATTAGGAGGGGCCGTGTCAGTATACACAATAATAAAAATAACTATTATATGTTTATAAATAACTTTCAATAATAAATACAATAAATAAAAAAAATAATATCGTGATATCTCGTATATTTGATTGATACATAAGAAAATATGAAATGCGTAATAATTTTTTGATTTTTTAAATGGTGTATTGTGATCGTAGCTATAAAATATCACACATAAAATTAAGCTCAATCGATGAGTCAAAAATCACGTTACTCAAAACTTGTTTAAAATCTCGTTGAACAAAATGATACTAATGTATACAGAAAAGTCTGAACTTTTTCTTACATGCAACTTGAAATTATAAAATATACAATCTCAAAATAATAACGCATTTAAAACACAATTCGATCCTAAAAATAACATGCTAAAACATTAATTCAAATAAGTATGCATAAAGTATTACAATGCATAAATTTTATAATATATATATATATATATATATATATATATATATGATTTTGGAGACATAAGTGGATATGAGTTTTTTTTTTTGTAAGTCAATGATTACATTTTCATTCAGAAAAAATATTGCAACTTGCAAGCAAAATAAGATCATCAATCAAGAAGTCAATAAAAAATAAAAATAATTATAATACAAAACAAAAAAGAACGAAAGATTAATATATAAAAGTCACGTGATTAAATGAAAAATTATCAATCACATACTGAGCCAATTTTGATGTTAAGAAAAGTCGAAAATTTATTATTCTTGATTTTAAAAAATAATAAAATTATTGACTACCAAAAACTCCAAAATCTCAAATTTTAAAATCAATTTAAACGTATTAAAAATAGAGCAAAGTAATTTACATTGAAGATAAGTAAAACAAGAACTATAAAAAAATTTTAAAAAAAAATCACGAGATTTTTACAATAACAATATTTTAATTTTTCAAAAAACCAAAAAAAATTATAATAGGGTTTTAAATAAAATATTAATTTTACAAATAAAAATGATAAAATAATTTTAAATAAAATGAGTAAAAATAGTAATAAAAGAATAATAATAAAAAAAGGTTAAATTCAAGGGGGTCACGAAGAATCAAAATATGCTCTTTTCTATAGACTTGGGAGGCGGAACCAATAGACCAAATGCATTAATGTTGACTTATGGGGGCCAAAAATATTTATATCTAAAACAGAAAAATTATACTATATATATACTACAAAAATTTTCAAAAATTTTCGGGTGGGGCTGTGGCCCTCCTTCGCCCTACAGTAAATCCGCCCCTGAGTGTACGTACATATACAAAGTTTATAAGAATGTGAATGCAAACGAAAATATGCTTGCATGCAATATCAGAAAGAAAATAATATGGTGAACAAGTTTTTTTTTTTTTTTTTTTTGGGAAAAACACCGCCGGAAGCGGGGGGTTAGGCAGACCCCTACATGTATATAAATATAAATAAAAGATACAAATAAAACCTAAAGGGAGGGGAACTAGACCAAAACCTTTCCAAAAGGCTATACAATAAAAAAAAGTCACATCAGATCATCTAGGGTAACGGATAAAATACAACCAAAACAATCCTAGGAAATACATGAAAACAGACAAAAAAATCATAGGCACTGAGACGCGAGAAAAAAGCCAGCAGTCATCCTGAGCAACAAAAAGCCAGAAGAAATCCACCACTCGAGCTCAGCAAAAGCAAAGACAGACACTGAGACGCGAGAAGAGAACTAAAACCATCCTGAGCTGGACTAGAGAGCAGAGCTGAGCTATAAAAAGTCCAGAGAATCACTATCCACTGAAGAGTCACTGTACAACAGAATTCGCCTGGAAAAAGGAGGAGCAAACGCAAGCCAGCATACCCGAAGCAAAAAAATATCTTGAAAATGGTGAAGGGAACTCGAAGCATCTCCAGAAACCAAAATAGACTAGAATAGCCAAAATCAAGGGGAGTGTAAGGCCGCCCACAACAACCACCATCCAAAGACAAGAACCAGGCAAAAGGAAACCACAGTGAGCGTCTGGCAAAACCATCACCCTGAAGTAGTAGAACAAACAAGCAGGGAGACAAACTAACTCCAAAACTCCGAAAAGAGGCCAGAGAGCTGCACCTGCAAAGAAAAATAGAAAGCTACATATATAAATAAGATTTAGGCGAACCTAGAGCAAAAGATGAATAAAAAGAAGCCCAAAAGAAACGACCAAACGCGAGCAGAAGGCTCTAACTGAACCTAGATCTAAGATAGGGGAGGCCGGATAAATCAGAATGAGCCAAAGCAGCAATGAGAGTGGTTAAAGGAACACCAATCTCCAACAAATACTGCCTATGATTATGAGCCTGCCGCGCCAACGCATCCGCCACCAAATTCCCTTCCCGATAGATATGAGAGAAATGAACCGGCCTATTCCGCACCAAAAGACACGTCCTCGAGACAATATGGTCCAAATCCCAATGGCACCACCGAGATCTAAGAATCTGAATGGCTATCTGTGAGTCAGTCTCAATCCAAAGGGGAAAAAGGCTAAGGTCAGAACAGAGAAGAATACCCTTCCAAACCGCCCAAAGTTCTACACGGACATTGGACCCCAAACCAATGAACTCACTAAAAAATGCCAAGACCCTACCAGAACAATCCCGGACAACCCCTCCCATAGAAGAATCACCCGGGTTACCTCTCGAGCTCCAATCGACATTGAGCTTGAAGATCCTAGGCGGAGGCCTCAACCAACGAACAATGGCAGTCTTATGAATCCGTTGGATGCCGATCGAAATGCCCATTTTCCCCGCAACCTGCAAAGCCCCCAGCCAGAGACGGGGCTTGATAATAGCTGCAGAATGAGCAAGTCAATAAGACAAAATCTAAAACTTAACGTTCTCCGCAGAGGAGGGTAAGATATAGTGCTTTGCATCATTTCGTGCAGTTCAAAGGAACCAAAGCACGACAAAAGGAATGAATTCCCTCACATTACCCCAGGCGACCACTCGCGACCCCTTTTCCAAGCACTGAAAAATAAACTGAAATTCTCAGTGATAGGGATGCGAACTCTAAAGATGGCCCCAAAGAAATGCCACACAGAGCGGGCAATGGGACCGTCAATGAAAATATGCGTGAATGTCTCCGACATCTCACAGCACTGACACTTGGACACAAGGGAGAAGCCACGCTGCTGTAGCATCTCATCCACAGGCAACCACCGATGCCAAAACCTCCAAAGGAAGAAGGACATGGTGGGCCTCATCCAGCGACCCCAACAAGGAGTAAAAATATCGAGACCGAACCTCTCGGTCTGACCTGCTCCCACGTAGATCTCACAGAAAAAGCACCATCGGTGCTATGAATCCAGATGGCTTTATCTGGCTCATCCACCAGAACAGGAATTTGAACGATCTCCTTCGCCACAGAGGGAGCAACGACAGCGCAAAGGAGATTAAAATACCAGGCTTCCTCAGACAGAAAGCTAGAAACTCTCGCACACCGGTCCCCTCTGACATCACACCTGCTCGATAGAGGAGCGTCACCCAACCAAGTATCATCCCAAAAAGATACATCCCCAAGACCAATCCTCCACTGGATACCAGGCTCCGCACGAGGTCTAACCTGGAGCAAGCGCCGCCAAGTGGGGGAGATGGCTCCATGAGAAGGAGCACAAATAGGGCTCATATTTCGGCAATTCTTCCTCGAAAGGAATCTCACCCAGAGAGAAGAACCCTGCTTGAATCTGAACCACAACTTCATGAAAAATCTGTCAACAATGTCTTTTAGCCTGCGAAAACGCAGGCCTCCTTCTTTCACAAGGAGACAGGCGCGAGACCAGTGGGCCTAGTGCCACTTCTTCTCTAAGGGTCTGGAGCCCCAAAGAAAAGCTTTAAAAGTAAGCTCCAATTTCTCCAAGACAGCCAAAGGAGGCTGGATCACCTGGCAGAGATAAAGCAGGATCTAAAGGAGCACACTGCTGATCAAAGTCATCCTACTCCCAGGAGCAAGGGAAACTGCCCCTCCGCGAACCCAGTAATGCACAATAAACGGGAGTGGCGACCGGCGGTCCAACTCGGAGAAAAGATCATGGAACTCTTGATATGAGCAGCTACTGAAACAGAAAGTAAAAATAAAAGAGATTAATTCATGTATGGGGAAGTATCATTCCGTTGTTGCTGGTAAGTGTTTGGATTTCAACTTTTCTTGATATTGTTTTGTAAAAATTTTCCAAGATTAACTGTTATTAGTAGATATGAACATCAAAAGTTGATTGGGTAAATTGCATAGAGCCCCCTTTGAAATTTCAAAATAGCAAATAAATCCTTCCGAGATATAAGTAGGATTTTAACCTCCTATCATATATATATATATACATATATATATATATATTTAAAAAAAAAGATGCTCATGGGCCCCTTACAAAAATATTAATGCAATATTCTAACCCCTTTCTTGTAAACAAAATAATTTTTCTATCATATTTCCTGCGTACAAATCATAATATAATAATGATCACTAAAAATGAATATAAATCATATTATTTTTTTTCCTGTTATATTTTTATATATATTCAATTTGTGGACATGTGGTGTGTTAATCTTATTTCTTTGATCATTTTATAACGTCGATATTGCAATATTTTAAGTGTAAAAACTTTTTTTTTGTATGAATCTAATTAATGACAATTTTTATGTATTCATACACATAAAATGTAAATTATACATTGTCGAAAACATTAAAAGTGTGTGCATCGATCTAAAATTTGAGATTTGTACGCAATTTCATCAAGTTGATTACTTTGATATAATCTGTACCTAGCTACTTACCTCAGAGGCTTGGGTAAATAATCAACATCTATATACATTTATATTTGTTTTATATCAACCTTAAAATATGAATAATAAAAGAGGTAAAGATTGCAATTAATAAATTTGCCATTTTATCCAATAAAATTATTTACAAATGTATCTAGAAATATTACAAGAGGCATAAAGGTAAAAACTATTAGTGGAATAAGAGGAAATAAATAATTTATTTTCCAACATCAAATGCAATCCACTCGGAGAAAAGTACGAAATCAAGATAACATCAACATATTTAGATTCCAAAACAAATTAAACCAACAAAAAATATTCAAAAATAGCCACCTCAACATGTTATAATATATACTTTTCAATAATGTATATATACTTGGTTAATCAACTTCATCCAACTTAGTAGCATTGCCATAGCTGCTGGAGTACATCTTTGCAATGACGGTCTCTAGTTCTTCCAGTTTACCTTTTAACTCATCTTCTCCGGCGAGTTCATTGCTTTCCAACCACTCGCTAGTTTGCGCGACGGTGAGTTCAATCTTCCTCAGCTCGGAATGTTCCAATTTCGAAGCTAAGCTCCTGTTCCTTCTAATTTTACTTCTCATACTATACACACGGTTTTCCAGAGCATTCTTGGCCTTAGCTCTCCTTCTATGTTGCTCGTCTTCCGCCTTGAAACGCTCCACTTCTCGCACTGTAAAGAAATAGGGGTTGCACATAAATAGTTTGAGGTGTTGTTACAAGGTGTTGACAACACCTTCAATAGCACCTAGAGTAATTTTACAGCGGAATATAATTAAAACGTGAAATAAAATAAAAAAGCAACCAATAAATAGACTCAGATTAAATAAGCAAGAGTATAAAATACTCTTGCAGCGCCTCAGGGCAAAACTTTCACTAAAAAATAATTCAAAGAGTTTTACAAACCTTAAAACTAGTGATCATTATAAAATTCAATTTCTCAAAACAAGTGAGAAAATAAAGAGTAAAAGTTCTCCTAAAAATTCTATGCAAAATAGAATAAATAAAGCGAGATAAGGAGAAAAATCTTGAAGCCAAAATACGTGAGCAGCACACTTCTCCGATCAATGATCTTCAAATGTTCTTCACGGCTTCAAGCAATCACGACTGATACGAGCTTCAGAAAATCTTCAATTCTATCTCAATGTACGTAAGTGAAGCTATTAAATAAATCTCGATGGTCTTGGTATCAATCTCTTTGTCTCTCTCTTGTAGCACGCCTATATAGACAAGACTCCTTCTTGTCTTAGTTTTCTTGTAGACGTAGGATTCCTCAAGATTTGATCATATCAAATCTACAAATATAAGAAAGACGATACACATTAGATATGATATAATAAGCTTAATAATATCTCAAATCAAGTTACTTACAGAAATAAATAACTTATATAAAAGTTACTTCATGTCCAAGAAAGACAAAAGATATTAAATAAAATCTTTTTTAAAAACTTGAGAATTTTAAGGAATAAAATATTCCTTTCAATCTCCCCCTTTTTGCCTTTCTGGACAAAACACATTTTTAAAAAATAATCAGTTCAACTCAACTCCCCCTTAATCAAAACCTGAATAGATTCTCCCCTAAGTATAAGCAGAGGTGTTGTCAAGAGATGTTGGCAACATCTAGGTACAACATTCCAGACCAATAAACATAAACAGAAAAAGCAGTTTTGATTAGGAGAAGAGCAAAAAAAACTTATCAGTAACAATTAAAACAAAAACAAGAAAACTAAACCAACTAAACCAATCTAGAATTGATTGCTCTCAGATGAGCCATTACTTTCAGCTTCTTTTTCACCACTTTCTTCTCCCCCTTTTTTGTTCAAAAGAGCCAGCTCCACTGAGTAATGACTCGTAATGATCCTTCAACCCTTCATAATAGGCAAGATCAGCCTTAGCCTGTGCAATCTTCTGCTCAGCATGCAAAAATTAAGCTTGAATAAAAGCAGTATCCTCGGTCTAAGCAGCAGAGGTAGGTACAAAAATTGCAGTGGCAGAGGAGGTGTTTGCAACACCTGCCACAATACCTGCAGCAACATCTGATTTAGACCAAGGTAGGTCTTGAAAGAGTGGGTGCCCGGTTAGCCAACTTGTGGCTAAGGGCTTTTATGACTCTATGTAAAACAATCTTTTGTTTAATATAATTTACACTTTTATAATGACATTGACTTTATCTTTATTCATATTGTTATATTATGATATACTATTGTTGTTTTGATAAAGACCTTGAATATACTATAGTGTATGTAAGATGTGGTAGCACATGGGGATGGCTATCATGAAACACATCTTATAGTCACTGTATATTCTAAACAGTTCCTAGTCAATTGAGCCGTCTGCAAATAAGGATAAGGATCGCTCGAGATTGAGACTAGCATTTGCGATGCCGAGTACCATGTTTCATTGGTATGGAACATAGAGATGTTCAAAGCATGCAAATGGATATTCATATGATGAATGATCGAACTACCCTATTCGAACTTTCCAAGTGGTTATCACTTATCGAGTGGATAAAGTTCGCGGTTTTGGTTGTACACTATTAGTCCTTATTACTTGAAACATCATTGAGACTCTATATGCTAGTACTGTACTTTGACTCGTTTACCGACTCTATTGGGGTCATCAGGTGTCGGGATTGGGTACAGTTACGATACATATAGGAGTCGATGCTTTGTTGTCAAGGATTCACCACATACTTGCGAGTGTGGATATCCTATGCGATCTGAGGAGATATTAGTGTGACGAATCTCTGGCCAGAGTACATGATGTGTTTTAGGTTACTTGGTGTTCCTAGTAACACATGCGATGTCACTAATAGATCTCCAAGATGTTATGCATAGTTATCGAATCTCGAACGACTTTCGATGCACCAATGGTTGTTGATTCGATCGGGATATTTGGTTGAAGGGACCGTACTGTACGCTAACCAAAATCTACTGGTTCTTGCAGGAACTATCAGTAATACCTAGGGAATCATGGGGCGATGTTGCTAGGCGCTCTTACCATGATTCGATGGGTAAGTCGGAAATTGTTGTTCCGAGTCACAAGAAGTTGTGAGCCCACGGCTAGCTGTATTCCTGAACCATTGAGGGTAACACAAGTAATGGATTACTAAAACCCCGTAGAGATAGTTAAATTTAAAGAGTTAAATTTAATGAAAGAAAAGTTGGACTTCTTAATTAAAAGGGAGTGGGATTTCCTAAAATGACATAGGGATGGAAATTTTTGGAAATCACTGAATTCGGATTCAGAAAAATTATCTTGACTTTAAAAGATGCAGAAATGGTTTCTGTGCACATTGGTAAAATCAGTTTATCAATCGGAGTCACGATGAATTTTATATTAATTTCTAGAACAACGGGCTTGGCTTGTTGGGCTTAAGTTATGGATTGTGGGCCCTAAGTAGTTAGAGTCCTAATGCAATTATAAACTTAATCTAGTTTAGAAATTATCTATAAATATATGTACTGTGTTCGAAAATTACACAAGCTTTCAGTCTAGCAATTTTTGAAAATCAGTCTATATTATTCAAGAGGTTTTTCGAAAATTCCTCTGTCCCTTTTGGAGAAAATTCGATTTGTGATTTTTGTGAAAAATTACAAATCGAATTAACAGATCATATCTGTTTATTCTCTACGTAAAACTTCTGATTGATTTCTAGTGCAGTCAATCAGAGGGTTTCTCTATTACCTCACTGTCCTCATTAATATTCTCATCAGTAGGCTTTTTGACTTTTGATTCTGGATTTTCTGCAGAAGGTGTTGTCGGAGGTGTTGACAACACTCCTTGGACTACATCTGAATTTCCAGAATTATCTAGCAGATCATCAACTTCATCCCAAGCTGTTTTCTTCTTTAGATCTGCAAAGTCATCAAAAACAACATTAATTGATTCAAGAATAGTCCTAGTTCTCAAGTTAAACATCCTATAGGCTCGGCTATTTGATGAATATCCTAAGAACATGCCCTTGTCAATCTTTGCATCAAACATAGCAAGATGATCTCTATCATTTAAAATGTGACATACACATCCAAAAATATGAAAATATTTAAGGTTTGGCCTCTTTTCCATGAGAATTTCATAGGATGTCATAGTAGTATCATTCCTCAAATAAACTCTATTTGAAATATCACATGCAATATTCAAGGCTTCTGCCCAAAAACGTTTTGAAATATTTTTTGAACTTAACATCACTCTTTCCATCTCTTGCAAAGTTCTATTTTTTCTTTCAGCAATTCCATTCTGTTCTGGGGTTTTAGGAGAAGAAAATTCATGAGAAATACTTTTCTTATCACACAAACTAGCAAAAGAAGAGTTTTCAAACTCTTTACCATGATCAGTGCGAATTCTGATTACCTTCAGATTGTGTAGATTCGAAATCTTAGTGAGCAGTTTCATGAAGGCATCAAAGGTGTCTGATTTTTCTCTCAAAATATTTACCCAAGTATATCGTGAAAAATCATCCACACAAACAAAAGAATATTTCTTACCACCAAAGCTTTCAACATCCATTGGACCCATTAAGTCCATATGTATAAGCTCAAGACAGCGTGTTGTCACAAATGATGGCAACACCTCGTGTGATACATTAGTCTGCTTCCCTTTTTGACATGCTTCACACAAAAATGGAATACCATATTTCAGATTAGGCATACCTCCAACAGCATCTAACTTACTCAAGTTCTTTAGAGTCTTGAAATTTGCATGACCCAATTTTTGATGTCATAGATCAAACTCATTCACTTTTGTGTGTCTACAATCCATCTCTTCTCCAAGTTGATAGCAGTTGTTGGATGACCTTGTACCCGTCATGACACACAAATTTGAATCATCAAAAACTTTGCATAGTTCTCTATCAAATTGCACATGCAAATTATCATCACAAAGTTGGCTTATGCTTATTAGATTGACAGTTAGTCCTTCAACATGAAGCATGTTGCGAAGCTTATGCAAACCAGCAATATTCAGAATTCCCTTTCCAACAATGTTTCCCTTTGAACCTCCTCCATAGGTTACTTTTCCACTTTTATGTTCAACATAATGTGGGGACCCGAGTGCTAATCTCTTATTCAAATAATTAATTCATGAATAATAAATGATAGTCAATTAGCAAAGACTAAATTTTTTTTTTTAAAGTTCACACCTCGCTCGATCGGGTGAATTCACCCGATCGAGCGAGCCCTCAAGCCCTACTTCTCGGGTTGGAAAATATTTTGGCCTCGCTCGATCGGTGAAGTTCACCCGATCGAGCGGGCTCATAATCCAGAAAGCCAGCAGAAGCTTTTGCTGTCAAAGCCTTGCAAATCGTTCTAACATGCTCTAGTAATCTCATGGTATAATGGTGCAACAACACTTCAATCTTGTAACCAAAACTAACATACATATATAGTTGGAGAAGAACAAGATCATACCATATACTTGAATCTAATCTCAAGCTATCTCAATATCATACAAAAAGGATCATTGCACAGAACACCATGTTACATTAAAGGAATGCAGTTATGTTCAACAAGTCTTGGCAAGGATAATTACAACATGATCATTTTATTCTACACATTCAAGTAGTAAGATTCCTAAACATCATATCAAGTTTAGCTAACACAAGATCATGCTATGGAACTAACACAAGACTTTACATCTAACTCGGATCTCCACTCTATCTCTCAATCTCTGTTCTTCACGCTCGCTTCTGCCCTGTTCCAGTCCTGCCTATTCCCATGACACATACAACACAACAATAGCCGGATAACACCGGTGAGAAACATATTTCTTAGTAAAAGCAACATATAAACAAGACAACATCTATATCACATTCATGATATATAAATATTGAAATGCATGCTTAAAAACGGGTTGAGCAAACTATTAATCTATCAATCTCTCGGTTCTTTGGTTTGGGATCCCGAGGATAAGATAACATAGTAATTCTACCGATATTCTCGATCAAGGTAGACTACATACATCTTTCCTCTAGACGTGGAAGTAACTACACGGAGTATTCGGGCACTAAGCTAAATCAACCACTTAGGCCACTCGAGGATAGACTTTTCAACATGCCTATATCAAACGTTTCAGTTTATTTCAAATTCAAGGAATAGGTTCAAGATGAATGTCAAGTTATATCAAATACATTCACCATATTCAAACCAACTAATCACATTGACAAGCAATTCATAAGCCATGTAAACAAATCATAAAACATAGCAAGTATGTGGTTTGGTTTTGGGAACTCATGTTATAACCATGTCTTGAGTATTCATCCCGTCAAAGTAGTGTCGACTTTTACCTTTTGATTGTGAGGTTTCAAGGTGATTCCAAGCTATCCCAAATCTGGACAAGGAACAACCATAAGACTTGAATCAAAGTCTACCTTCAAGTTATATCAAGCTCTATTGGAAAAATGACTCCAAACCTTGCTTCAACTCGTTTCCGATTCGACTTCTGAATTCCCAAGCTCAAAACACTTTCACCACAATCTGAAATGAAGTATATAACATCCAACAAAATTAGTATAAGTCAATCATATCCAAGCTCAATCGAAGAAGATAGCAAAACAGTTCACAATCACAAGTTCGGCGGCGTAACGGCGTCTATTCGGAAACCGTAACTCAAAGCTATCTAAACTCACAATCATATACAATCTAAATCACTTCCTAATATCCATAAATCAGCTAAAACCCAGCCACATCAGCATGTAAGAATTCTAACCAAAGCTGAAAATCATAACAATTCAACACGATAGCCGTTCGTCGGTTCGACGTCGAATATACAATCCATAGTAGTTCAAGAACATATATCTAACATCAAACTCTGATTTCCTCAACTCTCAAATTTCGAAACATGCTGATCATGATAAAACATAATAATTCTTACATCACTTTGAAGCTCTTATTCTGAGGATTCCAAAACTGTGCCCGGAACTGAAATCGGATTAACGGATATTGAGTTATGAAACTTTGAATATAAAATTGTGCTTGAGCCCTTTCTTCCTTCCTTCTCTGCTCTCAGTTTTGCTCTCACTTTTCTGATGAAAAGGCATGTATACACGTGAATATGTTATTGAGAAACAAGTGTCCCACTCAAATTCAAAAATTGCACTTAGACCTTTCTATTTCTTCACCAGTTGCATAATAGCCCTGAAACTTCCTTGTATTTAAATTTCAATCCTCACTAATTTAAGAATATTAGAATTTAAATCAAAACTCTAATTATTCCTAAATTAAATATTCTCGGATCAAAATTAAATAATCTCGGGCCTTAGACATATTCAGTAAGGAACTTTTTGGAACCTGTCATATGACGTGAGCTACTGCTATCAAAGTACCAAGCAACTGAAACATTAGTTCTCAAAGCAGTATAAATCATATAAAATTGAATATCAGCTTTTGGTACCCAAACCTTTCTTACAGTAGATCTGTCTTTGTAGATGTTGTGAGGAGGTGTTGGCAACACCTTCGATGCAGATCTATGTCTGTAGTCTTTCTGCAGCTTAAAACAGTATGGTTTAATATGACCAGGTCTATGACAGTAGTGACAAATATACTTACGCTTTCTTCTAGTCATTGAAGGAGCAGTAGACTATGGCTTTGGTTTTGTAGGATAAATTGGTGAGGCCTTTTTGGTTGAGCTTTCTGTACAGCTGCTTTCCTTGACAAACACAGGGCCTTTTGAACTTTCACCAACCTCGAATTTGTTGTTTTCAAAACCTAAAACAGTCGTACCATCTCTTCCCATCATGAGTAGAGATTCAAGCTTGGAAGTGCTTGAATTAAACTTGGCCAATGTAGCTTTTTCTTTTCCGAGTTCTTTCTTCACCAGACTTAATTCCATGTCTTTCTTACTCAGCATGACTTCGAGTCTTGACACATCAATCTTTAAATCAGAATTTTCTTTTGAAAGAAGTGTATTCATCTTATTTCTTTCAATCCAATCAGCATGTGTAGTTCTTCAAACATTATCCGAGCTTCTTCCATGGATATTGTTTCATCACCTGCATCATTATTACACACATTATCAGTAACGGAAGAATTTAAACAGACCGACCTTTGGGAGATGTTGCGGCCAGGTGTGGCAACACCTGCGGCAACACCTAAAGGATTGACTTGAAACATATTTTTGCTTTTCAGTAGGGCAGATAGGGTAGTGTGGCTTTCTTCATCTTCCTGCTCTTCTTCATCAGACTCTCTATCACTTAAAGACGTATTAATCCCTTTCCTAAGCATGTTAGCACACTCATTTGCAAAATGTCCAAAGCCTTGACAAGCATGACATTGAACCGTGTCTAAATTCTTTGAAACTGGCTTCTTCTTCCCTTCCAACATCAGTCGAGGCTTAGGAGTATCAGTAAGCTTCCTTGGAGACTGTTCTGGTCCAGTAATTCTCAATGGCTTGTTACAGAACATTGGAGCCTTGAGTTTTTTATCTGTCTTCCTTGACTCTTTCATCTTCTTCAGATAATCATTGAATTTCTTATTCATGAGTGAGATCGAATCATCCTCTAGATCAGACTGATGAAATTCTTTGTGGAATTGAACATACTCCTCGTATGAAGGTTTTGAAGCTTGAAGTGCTATAGATTTCCCTTTATCCTTCTCTTGTGCTGAAGAGTTCATCTCGAATACTTGAAGGATACTAATCAATTCTGTCATCTTTATCTTTGAAGTGTCCTTTACCTCTTCAAGCACCCAAATCTTCTCATTAAATCTCTTTGGCAAGGATCGAAGGACTTTGTTCACCATATTCTCACTAGCAATAGGTCCTCCAAGAGCATGCGCCTCTGTAGCTATCTCTCTAAGTTTCTTATCATAATCAGCAATTGTCTCGTTCTCATCCATCCGAATATTCTAGAATTTTGCGTTTAGCAATCTCATTCTTGTTCTTCTCACACTATCAGTTCCTTCATAGTGTTATTGAAGAGCGTCCCACGCATCCTTTGCAACTATGCAGTCATCTATGATTCCAAACATTCTCATATCCACATATGAAAAGATTGCATTGATTGTTGTAGCATTGTAGCTTAAACTTTGTGCTTCCTCAACGGTCCAAGTTTCTTCTGGATTGAGAATGTATTCTCCATCTTGATCTAGCGTCTTTGAAGGATTCCAACCAGTAAAAATACTTTGCCGTGCATGAACATCCATCGCTTTGATAGTGTATCGCATCCTTGTCTTCCACAATGCATAATTCGTGCCATCAAGAACCGGAGGTTTCAAAAATGAGTTCGCAACAGACGATGAGTCCATCTTATTTCTTGTAATAAAATAAACAAACCAGGATCAGTTCTTAGTGTATCAAGAAGATGGCTCTGATGCCACTTGTAAGGAAATAGGGGTTGCACATAAACAGTTTGAGGTGTTGTTACAAGGTGTTGACAACACTTTCAATAACACCAAGAGTAATTTTGTAGTGGAATATAATTAAAACATGAAATAAAATAAACAAGCAACCAATAAATAGGATCAGATTAAATAAGCAAGAGTATAAAATACTCTTGCAGCGCCTCAGGGCAAAACTTTCACTAGAAAATAATTCAAAGAGTTTTACAAACCCTAAAACTAGTGATCATTATAAAATTCAATTTCTCAAAACAAGTGAGAAAATAAAGAGTAAAAGTTCTCCTAAAAATTCTATGCAAGATAGAATAAATAAAGCGAGATAAGAAGAAAAATCTTGAAGCCAAAACACGTGAGCAGCACACTTCTCCGATCAATGATCTTCAAGTGTTCTTCACGGCTTCAAGAAATCACGACTGATACGAGCTTCAGAAAATCTTCAATTCTATCTCAATGTACGTACGTGAAGGTATTAAATAAATCTAGATGGTCTTGGTATCAATCTCTCTGTCTCTCTCTTGTAGCACGCCTATATAGACAAGAATCCTTCTTGTCTTAGTTTTCTTGTAGACGTAGGATTCCTCAAGATTTGATCATATCAAATCTACAAATATAAGAAAGGCGATACACATTAGATATGAAATGATAAGCTTAATAATATCTCAAATCAAGTTATTTAAGGAAATAAATAACTAATATAAAAGTTACTTCATGTCCAAGAAAGGTAAAAGATATTAAATAAAATCTTTTTTAAAAACTTGAGAATTTTAAGGAATAAAATATTCTTTTCACGCACCATTCGCTTGATCTCTTCCGCAGACAACCTTCCTTTGTCATTGATGATTGTCATGTATCCCATCAGAGTCGATATCGAAGCAGATGGTTATTTTAGGTTCCCCCCTCGGAGCAGGTGGGATTTCAGTGAGCTCGATCGAATTTACCCTACAAGTTGTTAGCTATCGTCCTCGCCCTTTCGCCCTCAAAAACTTGGATGAGTGTCATGGTTTGGTTGTCGGAACTTGTCATGAATTGTTCCTTTTTCTTGGTCAGAACAGCGGTGTCTCTTGGTATTATCACTTTCATTTCGCCTCCTTGTTCACATAACAATATATCTTGAACTTGTTCACTAGCATGGCCAGTTAATATAGCTGCTTGGATTGCTGCAGCAGAAGCAACGGCCTCATCGGGATGAATGCTCTTGCACAACTCCTTACCATTGAAGAAATCTTGTAGCATTTGTTGCACCTTGGGAATTCTAGTCGATCTGCCAACAAGCACCACGTCGTGGATACTTTTCTTGTCCATCTTGGCCTCATTCAGACATTCCTCCACTGCTTTAATGCACTTCCTAAACAAATCCATGTTGAGTTCTTCGAATTTCCCACGAGTCATTTTATGGTGAAGATCGATCTCATCGTACAAGCAATCGATTTGAATAGATTTATCTTTTCCCTCTCACAAGACTCCCTCAACCTTGACATTGCTCGAGTGTCCACACTCATATCCCTTTTGTGCTTTCTATTGAACTCTTGAACACAGTGGTTAACCATCATGTTGTCGAAATCGCGTCCTCCGAGGTGCACGTCACCGGCGACGGCCTTAACCTGGAACACACTATTCCGCATAGTGAGAAGAGACACATCAAAGGTTCCACCCCCGAGGTTGAAAATTGTTGGGTACCAGTATATATATTGATATGCAAGGATTTTATGATATGTTGGCGGAATCTTTTTAATGAATAAGAATATATATTAAGCAAGAGAACAACGGAGCATGTAAGAGAAAATAAGAAGAATCAGAGGAACAATAAGAGGAATTGGATTGTTTCTTTCATTCAACCGACTAGCCTATATATAGGAAATAATACAACAATACAAGACAAATAATCATGAATCACACTTTTAATATAATAAACAAAACATGTTTCATGAATTGTACCATGCATCTATATTAAATATTTTGTTCTTTGCTATGCTCCAATTTCTTCCGGCTATTTTGTAGCATTCAATTATTTGTAGGCTTTATTCAATGATCCATAGACCCACATCATAATAATGCACCTACATGAAAATAATGCATCCAAATTATTAATGTATATTATTTTACACTCCTCCTTAATTTGTAATGCATATACGTTTCTTGAAGTGCTCCAATTTTTCTGATGATATTGGCTTTGTGAATGGATATGCAATTTGCTCTCCGGTACTAACAAATGTTAGTTGTATTTCTCCGTCATTGACGAGATTTTTGATAAAATGATGACGAAGTTCTATATGCTTTGACCTGACATGAAAAACTGGATTTTTTGTCATAGCAATAGCAGACATGTTGTCACAGAATATTTTTGTAGGACTTTTTGGATCTTGTTGTAAATTTTTCAAAATTCTTCGTAGCCAATCTTCACAGGCAGAATCAGTAGCAGCAATATATTCAGCTTCAGCTGATGAAAGTGCAACAGTCTTCTATTTTTTAGAAGACCAAGAAATTGGTTTTGTACCAATAGAGAATACATACCCAGATGTGCTTTTTCTGTCATCAATTGATCCAGCTCAGTCGCTATCAGTGTAGCCAATTAGTCTATTGTCATCTTCACTAGTATATTTTATACCATGATTTTTTGTTCCTTGATATATCGCAGTATTCTTTTTCCAGCGAAAAATTGAATTTGACTTGGATCACTCATGAATCTGGATATCATGTTCACAAAATGAACAATATCTGGTCTGGTGTTAGTGAGGTACATTAAATGAACCCACTAAACTTTGATAAATTGTTGCTTTGGCCTTTTTTTCTCCATCATTTTGCTGCAATTTTTCATTCAAGGTCATTGGAGTTTGTGACAGGATTACACATAGACATATTGAATTTTTTCAGCAAATCTTCTGTGTATTTTTCTTGAGAAATAAATATTTCTCCTTTATTTTGTTGCACTTGGATGCCAATAAAATATTTCATAAGGCCCAGATCTGTTATCTCGTATTCTTTCATCATGGCCTTTTTGAATTCCTCTAGCATCACATGGTTAGTTCCAGTATATATCAAATCATCAACATAAAGGCACACGATCAAAAATTCATTTAATTTGTACCTCCTTTTTTGACATAAAGATATGGCTCACTTGGGCTTTGATGGAATCCATTGTTGATGAAATAACTGTCGATTTACTATTCCATGCCCGAGGTGCTTTTTTCAAGCCATAAAGTGCTTTGTGGAGGCGATAAACCGTGTTTTCTTTTTCTTTCACTACGTAGCTATCTGGTTGTTCTACGTAGACTTCTTCTTGCAATTCTCCATTTAGAAAAGCTGATTTTACATCAAGTTGATAGACTGGTAGCTCCTTCTGTGCAGCAATAACAAGTACAATGCGAATTGTTTCCATTCTTGCAACAGGTGCAAATGCTTCATTATAGTCAATCCCAAGTTGTTGTGAGTAGCCTTTTGCAACAAGGCGAGCTTTATGTTTTTAGATTGATCCATCTTCATTGAATTTGTTTTTGTAGATCCACTTTAATCCTACCACATCTTTATTTTTTGGGATATCAACCAAGCTCCAAGTTTTGTTTTTCAAAATAGTGGTCATTTCATCATTCAAGGCTTTTTGCCAAACTTTTTTTTTCACAGCCTCTTCAAAATTCTGTGGTTCACAAGGGAAAAATTCAACATTTGATAAAAACATAAATTTCTCTTAGTGAACGTACCTTTCTCACAGGGAAGTCTGAATCAGAATCTGAGTCAAATATATTTTGGTCGTGTACTGGATCCACTGAAGAACTTGCACCAGAATATTCTGTTTGTTTTGATTCAATGGTATTTTTATTTTTCCAGTCCCATTCTTTCATTTCACCAAAGTGTACATCTTTTGAAATTGTCAACTCGTTTGTTTTTGGATTAAACAAACGATATGCTTTTGATTCATCACTGTAGCCAATAAAAATATATTTTTCACCTTTTTCGTCGAATTTCTCTCGTCGTTGTGAAATAATGAGAGAATAAGCCAGACATCCAAAGACTCGAAGATGTTTGATTTTTGGTTTGAGTTTGTGCCAAGTTTCGTAAGGAGTTTTATTTGGATTGGCCTTGGTAGGTGATTTGTTGAGGATGTACAAAACAGTATTGACAGCTTCAGCCCAAAAAGTGTTGGGAAGATCTTTTGCTTTCAACATAATTCTAGCCATTTTGACAATGATTCGATTTTTTCTTTCAGCTACACCATTTTGTTGAGGTGTGTAGCGAGCTGTCAACTGCCTCCGGATTCCTTCTTGACTGCAATAATTTGAAAACTCTTTAGACAAGAATTCCCCACCACGATCAGTTCTGAGTGTCTTGAGCTGGAGATTGCTCTGTCTTTCCACCATCTTCTTGAACCGGACAAATACTGCAAAGGCTTCTAATTTTTTCTCCAAGAAGTACACCCACATCATCCTGCTAAAATCATCAACAAAAAGAAAAAAATATTTTTTGTTTTGAAATGATGATGTCCTTGTTGGTCCACAAATGTCCGCATGTATCAGTTCAAGAGGTTGTCTTGATCTCCAAGCAGTCTTGGGAAAAGGTAATCGGTGCATTTTACAATATATATATCCTTCACATGTTTGGTCCAAAAGTTCAATATCAGGGAGTCCAATCACCATGTTTTTCTGTTTCAACAATCTCAGTCCATGATAGTTCAAATGTCCATATCTTAAATTCCCCAAAAGAGATTCTTCAGATTTTTCAACATTCAATGAGATATTATTATCCAATGGCATTGTCAACGAAAATACTTTGTTCGGAGACATTTTAATTTTCGCAATCAGTTTCTTATCTATGTCCCTTATTTTGCATTCAATTTTTTTCAAAATTAACTGAGTAACCATTTTGAATTAATTGTCCAACACCCAGTAAATTTGAAGTAAGATCAGGGACATATAGGACATTTTCAATAAATTTGGTGTTACATCCCTTTGTGCGCACAGCTATAGTTCTTTTGCCTTGAACATGTTGTAATTTTCCATCTCCTACCTTGACTCTGATGAGAAATTTTCATCAAATTTGATGAAATAATCCTTGTGTCCTATCATGTGATTACTGCAACCACTATCCAAGTACCACATATTCAAGAAATTATTGGTCATGTTCATACATGAATAAAACATGATTTTTTGATCATTCTCCTCTGTGAAATTGGCTTCGTTTCCTTCATTTTTTTGTCTGTGCCAATAGTCCTTATAAGAGTGGTTTGGAATTTTACAAGTTTTGCATCTATCTCAACAATTTTTTGATTCATGACCCGATTTCTTGCAAACAAAACAAGAAGAGTTAGAATTGATATTACCTCTGCCTATTTGATTGTTGTTGAAGCGTGGTTTTCCTCTTCCTCATCCATGGTATCGATAATTTTTGAATCTTCCACTTTGTTGAAATTGTTGGGATGTGCTTGATTCTCCACCTTCAAATTTTTTCTTCTCCGCAATTTTGAGTTTGGACTCAAAGGCTTGCTCAATGGAAGGTCCAACAAATTTACTCATCCTTTTTTCATGGGCTTCTAAATAACCCATCAACTCCACCATCGTGAATTTTGATAAATCTTTTGATTCTTCAATTGCAGCCACAACATGTTCAAATTTTTGTGGCAAGCTCCGTAGGACTTTTTCAACAATTTTCTTGTCTTCGATGGTATCTCTGTAACTTTTTATTTGATTGATTATTTCAACCACACGTGAAATAAATGTGCGGATATCTTCATTATCTTTCATGGCTAAATTATCAAAATCTCGCCATAAAGATTGAAGCTTGATGGAGATAACTTTCTTGGACCCTTGAAACTCCATTTTTAGAATATGCCAGGCTTTTTTGCCATTTTCGGCACCCATGATTCTGGGAAAAATGGATCGATTTACACCTTGTTGGATGAACAATAAGGCTTTGGCATCTTTCCTGATATTTTCCCGACACTCCTTTTGCTTTGCTTGAGTCCACGTGGCCAAGTTTTCGGCATCTGCTGGTTCTGGTATACCATTCTCTACTATATCCAATAGATCTGGAGAGATAAATAGAATCTTCATCTGGACTCTCCAAAATTCATAACTTTCTCCATCAAATACTGGAATGGGAGTAGTTAATGAATCTTTAGACATTTTTTGTAATAGAATATTTTTGCAAAGGAGAAAATGAACGTGGCTCTGATACCACAATTTTGTTGGATACCAGTATATATATTGATATGCAAGGATTTTATGATATGTTGGCGGAAGCTTTTAAATGAATAAGAATATATATTAAGCAAGAGAACAACAGAGCATGTAAGAGAAAATAGAAAGAATCGGAGGAACAATAAGAGGAATTGGATTGTTTCTTTCATTCAACCGACTAGCCTATATATAGGCAATAATATAACAATACAAGACAAATAATCATGAATCACACTTTTAATATAACTAGTAAAAATGCACGTGCTCCGCACGTAAAATAACTTATTTTATAATCCAGTAATTATATAATTGGATTAATAAGATAATACTAATAATAAAATATATTGTATATATGTTATATATATATAAACCAATATCTATCTACTCACTATCTAATTCAATTAAAAAAATATTGATTCAGAAGTCTATGTATATAACTTAGAAACTTGAATATATCACAAGTGAAAAATAAGACAATATACAAAAATATTTAGCACATTAGATACAAATGATATATAGATGAAAGTATAAAGTGGTGAAAAAATATACTCTAAAACATTAACTCAAAATATTAAATGACCAAAAAAAAGAGAAACTAAAACATATTACATAATTGTAATATCTAGTATTTACATAAAATAATATACGAAATTAGTGTTTATAATTAACAAATAACATAATAACTAAAATTATTACTTGGTAAGTTATATGTCATGATAATTTATTACTTTATCTTTTATTTAATTTTTTCAAACTGTTATTTAATATACGTAATATTTTTGTAATTATTTATTAAATTATAATAGTATTTATTTAACAAAAAATTATAATAATTAAAATAAAATTTAATTAAAAAAATTTAAACTAATATGATTTTTTTTAACTTAAAGTACCGTGATTATCACTTCATCGTTTTCTATAAGAATTAGTTTACGTTTTAAGCACTTAAATAACATTTAGTATGTTGATTATTAATTTTTCACTCCATTTATGTGCACTAAAAACCTTCAAAACTATATCAAATTAAAATTTCATAAATGTTACATTTTTCAAATAATAAAGGTTATTTTTGTTATATTTAAATTTTTTTAAAAAATGAATATCAAATAATCCACTATATTAAGAATATGATACCTTTAATAATAAAAAAATCTTCTTTTTCATAAAATTTTCATGACAAAATAATTAAATATTAACAAATATAATTAACTCACTATTATTATTATTATTATATTTTTAAAACAAATAAATAATTTTCATGATAAAATAATGCATTAATTACAAAATTACTAAATCCACTAACTTGTATTTTGATTATTATTATTTATGATTGTGATTAATTTAAATTAATCTTTATTATTTAATTTAATTAATATGTATATTAATTAATAGTTTATATCATCAGCTAATCATTTAAACAAAATTTTTGTCATCATTATTATATATAAATAGATACTTTTACTAATTATTATTTTATATCAATTAACAATTTTAATTATCATCTTAAATTAATTATATTTAATTAAATTTTTGTTTCTATTTCCCACCAACTGAAGTATAGTAAGATAATTTATAACACTTTTTAATTATAAAATTTTCATTAATTATTAACAAAAATTAATTTAAATATTTTTTGAGAAGTTTTCAAAATGAATATAAATTTAGTGTTTGCATTTTTTTGCAAGGTAACAATATTCTATTATATATTTACCCCTACATTCATAATTTTATAGTAGAAATAGAAACAAAATAACATATAAGATTAATGTATAAAAATTTAACACAATTAATAGTAGAAATGAAGTAAAGTGGACAAAATATATATAAATTTAGTGTATGCATTTGTTTTCAAGGTAATAATACACTATTATTTGATTTAATAATATTAATATATTATTAAAAAATTTATATTGCAATATTACAAATAATGAACGAAATGAAAAAAAAATATAATAATAACATATAAAATGTATGTATGAAAATTTGTTCCAATTAATAATTGGAAGAAATTTTAAATGAAAGACATAGAATTAAATAGATTTCATTAAAATGGAAGTTATATGTGAAATTATTACAATAATTGTCTTGTGCATTCTCCAACTTTGTTCCTTTATTTTTTGTAATTTTACTTATATAACCCTCATTATTATCTTATGTACATAGAATGAAAGGATAAAGATGTATATACATAATGAAAAACTTTAATCCTACATTCATACTTTTATAATAGTAATAGATTTTTCATTAATTATTAACCAAAATTACTTTAAATATTTTTTGAGAATTTGTCAAAATGTATATAAATTTAGTGTATGCATTTGTTTGCAAGGTCACAATATTCTATTATTTACCCCTACATTCATAATTTTATAGTATAAATAGAAATAAAATAACATATAAGATTAATGTATGAAAATTCAACACAATTAATAGTAGAAAGGAAGTAAAGTGGACAAAATATATATAAATTTAGTGTATGCATTTGTTTGCAAGGTGATAATACTCTATTATTTGATTGAATAATATTAATATATTATTAAAAAATTTATATTGCAATATTACAAATAATGAACGAAATGAAAAAATATAATAATAACATATAAAATGTATGTATGAAAATTTGTTCCAATTAATAATAGGAAGAAATTTGAAATGAAAGACATAGAATTAAATAAATTTCATTAAAATGGATGTTATATGTGAAATTATTACAATAATTGTCTTATGCATTTTTCAAATTTGTCCCTTTATTTTTTATAATTTTACTTATATAGCCCTCATTATTATCTTATGTATATAGAATGAAAGGGTAAAGATGTATGTATATACATAATGAAAAAAACTTTACTCCTACATTCATACTTTTATAGTAGTAGTAATAGATAATAGATAATAGATAATATGTAATAGATAATAGATAATAAATAATAGATAGATTTAAAACAAATAAATTATTTTCATGATAAAATAATGAATTAATAACAAAAATACTAAATCCACTAACTTGTACTTTGATTATTATTATTTATGATTATGATTAATTTAAATTAGTCTTTATTATGTAATTTAATTAATATTTATATTACTTAATAGTTTATATCATCAGCTAATCATTTAAACAAAATTTTTTGTCATCATTATTATATATAAAAGGATACTTTCAATAATAATTATTTTATATTAATTAACAATTTTAATTATCATCTTAAATTTATTATATTTAATTAAATTTTTGTTTTTATTTCCCACCAGCTGATGTATAGTGAAAGATAGTTTATAACACTTTTTAATTATATTTTTTTCAGTGATTATTAACAAAAATTACATATTTTTTGAGAATTTTTCAAAATGTATATAAATTTAGTGTATGCATTTGTTTGCAAGGTCAAAATATTCTATTATTTACCCCTACATTCATAATTTAATACTAGAAATAGAAATAAAATAACATATAAGATTAATATTGTATGAAAATTCAACACAATTAATAGTAGAAAGGAAGTAAAGTGGACAAAATATATATAAATTTAGTGTACGTATGCATTTGTTTGCAAGGTGATAATACTCTATTATTTGATTGAATAATATTAATATATTATTAAAAAATTTATATTGAAATATTACAAATAATGAACGAAATGAAAACATATAATAATAACATATAAAATGTATGTATTAAAATTTTTTTCAATTAATAATAGGAAGAAATTTGAAATGAAAGACATAGAATTAAATAGATTACATTAAAATGGAAGTTATATGTGAAATTATTACATTAATTGTCTTATACATTTTTCAAATTTGTCCCTTTATTTTTTGTAATTTTACTTATATAGCCCTCATTATTATGTTATGTATATAGAAAAAGGATACTTTCACCAATTATTATTTTATATTAATTAACAATTTTAATTATCATTTTAAATTTATTATATTTAATTAAAATTTTGTTTTTATTTTCCACCACTTGAAGTATAGTGAAAGATAATTTATAACACTTTTTAATTATAAATTTTTCATTAATTGTTAACAAAAATTACTTTAAATATTTTTTTGAGAATTTGTCAAAATATATATAAATTTAGTGTATGCATTTGTTTGCAATATTCTACTATTTACCCCTACATTCATAATTTTATAGTAGAAATAGAAATAAAATAACATATAAGATTAATGTATGAAAATTCAACACAATTAATAGTAGAAAGAAAGTAAAGTAAACAATATATATATATAAATTTAGTGTATGCATTTGTTTGTAAGGTGATAATATTCTATTTATTTGATTGAATAATATTAATATATTATTAAAAAAATTTATATTGCAATATTATAAATAATGAACGAAATGAAAAAATATAATAATAACAAATAAAATGTATGTATGAAAATTTGTTCCAATTAATAATAGGAAGAAATTTTAAATGAAAGACATATAATTAAATAGATTTCATTAAAATGGAAGTTATATGTGAAATTATTACATTAATTGTCTGGTGCATTTTCCAACTTTGCCCTTTATTCAATGATCCGTAGACCCACATGATAATAATGCACCTACATGACAATAATGCATACAAATTATTAATGTATATTATTTTACAAAAATAAGCACGTTAATCTTTTCGCCATAGCTGGTGAACTTTCTGTCAAGACCATATGCAATGGCTGCAGCAGTCGGCTCGACGATGATACGCAAGACGTTGAGGCCGGCAATGGTTCCAGCATCCTTGGTGGGAATCATTGAAGTAGGCAGGCACCGTAATAATGGCGTTTGTTATCGTCATCCCGATATAAGCTTCCGCAATATATCGATCTTTCATCTTGGTGAGGATCATCCCAGAAATTTCTTCAGCTACATATTTTTTCTCCTCACCTTTATCATCGAGGCCAGAACTGATTTTGATGGGTCACTGAACCTCCGCCCAATCAACCTTTAGCGTCTACAAATTAAATTTTTTATGGAATAAAAAAGAAAATTGTTCAACCCAAACCTAAAAATAATGCATTAAAACATTTAATCTTGATGAACAAAAGGGGAATATGGTGTGCAATATTATGAATTTTACGCATTATTAGTTACGAGTACATTCAACTTTGTAATATTATGTTAATTGAACTGACAAGTTAACCATGCATTTGTTTATATATTATCATGAAATCAAAAAGGAAAAATAACATATATAACTTATTTGAAATCTCAAGTCTATTGAAAACACCTTACGAAAGTTTGTTGAGCTAGTAGTACTCTTTTATTATTCTAGACTAGATATGTAGCTAGCATACACCCCTTTTCGACCAAAAAATTACTAAACTGTTCTTAAATAACTTTTATGAACTCTTTTATCAGTATCTTTTATCGAAAATTTAAATTAAAACAACAATACATTTAATTATGTTATTTCAGTTAAAATTATTTATAAAATCAAATTAATTAATTTAAATATTAAATTATATTTTAAAAATAATTAAACTTAATATGTAATTTAATGTAATAATATAATTTACCATTAAAAAATATTTCGCGTATAACAAATATTAAAATAAAATAATTATATATAATTTTCACAGTTATTTAACTAAAATTTGATTATTTTATTCAATTAAATATATAATTTAATTAATTAATTATTTAAGTAGGGGTATTTTTGTCATTTTTTAGCTGAAAGAGGTGTGTATGTTACCGAACTACAATCACAGGGGGTTATTAGCTCAAAAAACTTTCATAGAGAGTTCTCAGCAAACCCGAGAATTTTTCCAATAAAAAATTATAGGGTCTACTCCAACTCTTCTAAATTTTTTGTTTCAAAGTGAGTTGGCTAATCATTTCGTACAAATACACCGAGAGTGTTTTAACATAGAATCTTCAATTTATGTAGTTAGGACGCAGGACAACTTCAAGGCTACATATCAACGGCCAAGGAAGACATGATTATTAAGCATCGCCTCCACAAATTAAGTGTATATGTACTCTGTGGCTTGGCAAGCACTTCGTGTGTGGAATTGTAAAATTGGCAATTAATTAACCAACTTCCATGGAACAGAATCTGAAAATAACTTTACCATAACCATATATAATATTCAATGGAAACGTGCAGGGACGGATCTAGGATATATGTCGGTTTTGGAGGGACCGCTCACAGAGTATAGATAAAAGATAAAAATTATATTGCTTTTAACAAATATATTTTTAAGAAAAAAAAAGGGTTGATCTCGAAAGGCACTCCATTCACATGAGTCAGAGGCCCATTGGCTCATATGGAGATTAATTCGAGGGATGGGGACGAGCTGCAGGGACCTGAAGGAGGGAGCACATGTCTCTTTTAATAAATATTATCAATGCATTCGAAAAAAAAATCATCATTCATTTTGCTCCAAAGCCTAATTTTGACGATATTCACAGCTGAGAATTACAGTTTTATAATAGTTGTAAAAACTGAAAGAATAAGTATATGCATTATCACCCTAAAAACAAGGTTGATTAATTAAAATTTTGAAGATTGGTTAATATTTAATATATATATATAATATAAAAAAATAATTCAATTGAGATGATAAAAAAAATTGAATTCAATCCAAAATATTAACTGAACAAAATCTAAACAAATTTGATCAAACAAAATCAACAGAAAACAGATATATATTGGCATATCGCAAAATTGAAAATACCCACAATTAGCAAAAAAAAAAAAGAAATATTGTGGAGAGTGAGAAATTTGGTGTAGCTGATGGTGCAGGGTGAAACTTTTCTAAATATCTTGTTTTAGAAGAATATGAGTTTTTATTTTTAATGATGAATAGTCATTTTCTTTTTATTAGTTTGAATTTTTTATGTTGTATAATTTTAGAGGAAAGTATGAGGGTTTTTACTTTTCATGATGAATATTTGTTTTATTATTAGTTTGAAATATCTAATTTTACATAATTTTAGAGAAAATTTAGAAAAAAAATAGAAGAATAGGGGTTTCATTTTTCACGATGATTAGCCCCTTTCTTTTTATTTTTATCAGCTTCTAATTTTTTATTTTATATAATTTTAGAGGAAAAATTTTAATGATTTAAATAAATAAATTATTAAAAGAATATATATTTTCACTTTTCATGATGAATAAATTTTTTTATATTAGTTTTGCAATTTTTTATTATATATATATATATATATATATATATATATATATATTAAAACAATAATTTACATATTTTAATAAAATAGATAAACTTAAAAGAGAAATAAAGGTTGGCATTGAGAATAATTTTTTTTATTAGTTTTGAAATTTTTTATTATATACTAGCAACAGAAGCACACACAATTACGTGAGTGATATAATATATGATATTTTATGATTATTTTATGTATGAAATAATATATTATTTAGTAGTTAAAAATTATTTATTGGAAAGATAATATAAATTTAATATCCTATTATATTCAAAAAGGTAGATGAGAAAAATTGGAGAAAATTGTGGATAAAAGAATAAAATTAAAATATGTTTTTGGTGATAGGAGTAAAATGGAGAAAAAAATTGGTTTAATTTGAACACACTAAAAGTAGTTATTAAAGGGTGCTCAATATATATTAAAACAATAATTTACATATTTTAATAAAATAGATAAACTTAAAAGAGAATTTAAGGTTGGCAACTTGGCATTGAATATACATTTACAGATAAACTCAAAACAAGATCTGCCCAATAAGCCACACGGAAATTTAGTTTCTTATACAGGACATATTTTTATATAATATATTTTCACAAATGAATATACATTTACAGATATGCTGAAAAAAATTTCAACAGTTTTGGGGAGCCGTGGCTCACTTTTGCCCTATGGTGGGTCCGCTCCTGCTTAAGTGAGCCATTACTACAAATGCATATGTAATTGTTTATCTTTACATAGATGACATGTTAATCATGGGAAGCAACCATGAATTGATTGTGAAAACAAAGAAAATGTTGAGACAACATTTTGACATGAAGGATTTGGGATTGTGTGATATTATTCTAGGGATTAAAGTTTTTAGAACTCCTGCTGGATTTATTTTATCCCAAACTCATTATGTAGAAAAGGTTCTTGAACGATTTAATGCCACAAATCGTTCTCCGGCTAGAAGACCTATGGATTTGGGTACACATTTAGCCAAACATAGAGGAAAAGCTGTTTCACAATTGGAATATGCAAGGGTGATAGGAAGTTTGATGTACTTAACTAACTGTACACGTCCTAATCTTGCATATACAGTAAACAAACTTAGTCGGTTCACAAGTAATCCAAGTGAGGATCATTGGAAAACATTAATGAGAGTGCTTGGATATTTGAAATACACTTCAAGTTATGGAATAGTGTATAAAAAATATCCTGCGGTCCTAGAAGGATTTTATGATGCAAATTGGATTTCTGACACGAAAGACTCCAAGTCTACTAGTGGATATGTGTTTACAATTGGTGGAGGAGCGGTGTCATGGAGATCCTCTAAACAAACTTGTATAGCTCGGTCAACTGTGGAGTCCGAGTTCATTGCTTTAGATAAAGCTGGTGAAGAAGCCGAGTGGCTTCGAAACTTTTTAGAAGATATTCCATATTGGAATAAACCGGTGTCTTCCATTACTATTTATTGTGACAATCAGTCAGCAATAGGAAGAGCACAAAGTAGTATGTTGTGAGAGCTCGTGCTCCTGATTAATGTTTAATGACCAAACAATCAGGATTAATTAGTGTAAACAGCAAAAACGAGTAAAAATTTTCTTTTTTGGGCCTGCAAAAATTTTGGCATGACCTCCCCGTTAATAGGACATCCCGAAAAATCCAAACAACACAACACAACATTATATACTCGAAAATAGAGTCATATTCCACAAACACAATTCCTACAGCCGCACTGGCCAGGACTAAACACAAGCATAGCCGACAAGACTCGATCACTCCACAATCAAATCAAACCAACAATAGAGTATATAATACAACTACTCGGGGCATCTCCCCGGCAGAATACCAAACCACACACAATACATATAAGTATATCTGGGAAAACAATAACTACTAGCCGTCACTGAGCATCGATACCTGACGCTCCAACAGACGCGTCAGAAGTCCCTGGAAATCCTGTCATGGCATCAAAAACAACCACGACATAAAAGAAAAATAGGGGTCGGACCCCAGTATGACAAACCAGTAAATTGCGATGTAAATAAATGACATGTAATAATACCAAGTAAATTCAATGCAATGCTATGCAATGCGTGAACGGTAACAATGGAATAACGGATACCAAGTGGAGTACCAATAACAACGTCAACAACAGTGGCCACCCGTGCCAGGAATGCAGCATCAAATCGCAGCTCGTCCATGCACGTAGCTCTAGGAATGCGGTTTGCAAGGCCGCTCGTCCTGAGCTGTCATCTGGGAATGTGGCTAATCCTATCCCACTCTCCCCTCTCATGACTCAACATACATCTCAAGAGTCCAACAAAATAGCTGTCAAAGGAGTCAAGGCTCAACATGCTATGCCATTGGATTAATGTGACTAGTTGACAAATATCCCTTTTTAATATATTTAAAAAGAAAATATATTATTTATTTAAAAATAACAACTAGGGATAATTACTCAACTCAGCACAAAAATATCAAATTATGCATGAATGCACATACAAGTCATCCAAGGCATATAATAGCAATTAACAAGCCACTTAATAAAATTAAATGACTTCATAAACATCGTAAGATACCGTTTTGAGCGTAGCTCACTGAACACTTAAATTTACCACAATTCTTAAGGACTTTCTGATGACTCTGAACTTGTGGAAAATATTTATTTCCAAAATCAACTCATATAAAATTTCAACAATTCGACGGTTTAGCCTAAAATTACAAAATAATTTCCGAGGCTAACATACAACAATCCTAAGGCATAATACTATCGAATATACGATATTCTATAGCCTTAGAAGTTCAAAAACTCAATTAACGCTATTTTTAATTTTTCAGAAATTCCACAAAATTCCTAAAATTAAAATTTACACTTTCTAACACATCTAAACATCCAAACATAATTTATCAAGAACTAAAACTCGAAAATTCCCAATTAATAAATCTGAAATTTTGAAATAATGCTTAAATAAATTCCAAAAAATAACCAATACCTCAATTCGGCTCAAATATAACACCTACAACCAACAATTAAATATATATCAATTATAGGAACTCAATTGAACCAAAATACCCAAATTTTCGAAACCCTAGCCATGAAATTACCTCAAAGTTTTGAAATTGAACTCCATCAAACCTAAATAATCTTCCTCCTAGCCTAAGCAACGATAGGCAGCGGCAACATGGCGGAAAAACGGTGTCTGGGAAAAAGGGGTTCAAAGAAACGAGCTCAAAGCTTAGGAAAATCGGTACCAAAAGAAAGATCTCGCCGCGAGGATTCCGGAACTACTTCCGGATTTGAAATCGGGCAAACAACGGAGAAATTACGGCCAAAAGAGGAAACGAAAATTGAAAAGGAATAATTTATTATCTTGTATGCATATGTGTGTGTCTATTTATTTAATTGAGTTCAAACTTGACCCGGTCAATTTTATTCCAACTCCTGTGTGCTATAAAAATTAAATATGTACTTTTATGTCGTTTATATTCCGATATTTACTAATACATATTTTTAACACACAATTATTTTATCTGGCTTAATTATTATAATTTATCACTTTTAAATAATCAACAATAAATTTTACCAAATAACTGGTTAATTAACATCGGGTCCTTACAATTCTCCCCCGCTAAAAAGAAGATTTCGTCCTCAAAATCAAACACACACAAGGCAACATACAAAATAGTTTAATCATCTACCACTGATAATACACAGGAAATTCTGAGTACAAGGAGTAATTCATCACACTTTCAAATAAATGAGGTCATTCCTGACGCATTCTTGCCTCTTAACTTCCCAGTAGCCTCTTCTTTCTCATGTCTACTCCACTGAACCAAAACTAAAGGAATCGTCTTGTTCCTCAGTTGTTTATCCTTGCGATCTAAAATCTGCATTGGCTGCTCAACATAGCTAAGAGAACTGTCCAACTCCATATCTTCGGTCCTCAAAACATGAGATGGATCTGTCTCATACTTCCGCAACATAGACATGTGAAATACATCATGTATCAAGGACAAACTATGCGGCAAGTCCAAACGATAAGCCAAAATACCAATCTTCTCAACAATCGCATAAGGGCCGATATAACGAGGAGCGAACTTACCTTTACGCCCAAGTCTCATAGTACCACGAAACGTTGATACTTTCAAGAAAACAAAATCTCCAACTTGGAATTCTAAAGGTCTACGCTTTTTATTAGCATAGCTGGCTTAACGATCTTGAGCTGCTTTCATCCTTTTTCTGATTAATTCAACTTTGTCTTTCATCTCTTGAATAAACTCTGGTCCCGACATCTGTCGTTCTCCTATCTCTTCCCAACATATCGGAGACCTACACTTTCTGCCATACAAAGCTTCAAATGGTGTCATTCCAATTGACACTTGGTAGCTATTATTATAAGAGAATTCTACCTGAGATAAAGATTCTTGCCAATCACCACTTAAATCCATTACAACAGCTCGCAACAAATATTCGAGTGTCTGAATGGTTCTCTCAGACTGACCATCTGTCTGTGATAAGCAGTACTCATTGCCAACCTTGAACCCAAAGCTGATTGCAAACTACCCCAAAACTTTGAAGTAAACCGAGGATCACGATCTGATACTATAGTCACTGGCACACCATACAATCTAACTATATGATCAATGTAAAACCTTGCCATTTTATTATAGGTACTAGTACGATCATAAGGAATGAAATGGGCTAATTTCGACAATCTATCAACAATCACCCAAATTGCATCACAACCACGAGTAGAACTGGGCAGGTGTGTCACAAAATCTATAGCAATGTGTTCCCAATTTCATTGTGGAAGTGGAACTTCCAAACTATGTAACATACCACCAGGTCTCATTCATTCAGCCTTAACTTGTTGGCACGTCAAACACTTAGCCACAAAATCGGATATCTCTTTCTTCATACCTTCCCACCAATAGTGAGATCTCAAGATATGATACATTTTTCTGATTCCTGGGTGAATGCTATGACGACTACAATGTGCTTCACGCAGCAAAGCTTCTTTCAAACCTATCAAATTTGGAACCACAAGTCTTCCATTATAACGCAAACATCCATCTGAAGAAACATTGAAATTGTCTGACTGTCCTGTTTGAGCTAATTCTTTCAATCTGTGGATGTGAGGATATGTCCTCTGAGCTTCCTTGATGTTAGAAATTAACGGTGGTTCGATTTGGATAGATGAAACTATAAAGTAGTCACCACTTGGTTGATACGTCCATCCCGAAGTACCCAAATGTTCGTGAACCTTGTAGATGGTAAGAGATGTCAGCATAGCATTCTAAACTTTTCTGCTGAGGGCATCTGCAACTTGATTCATTCGCCCTGGCCGATATTGGATTTCACAATCAAAATCCTTAAGTAATTCCATCCATCTATGCTGTCTCATATTCAAATCGGACTGTGTGAAAAGATATTTCAGACTTTTGTGATCAGAATAAATCACAAACTGTTCACCGTACAGATAATGACGCCATATTTTCAGTTCAAACACAATAGCTGCCAAATCTAAATCATGAATTGGATATCTGGTCTCATGTGGATTTAACTGACGGGATGCATATGCAATCACTCATCCGTTTTGCATCAATACACAACCCAGTCCATTAAGAGAAGCATCTGTACACACAAAAAATCCACCTGAGTCTGAAGGTAAAGCTAACACTGGAGTTGTGGTCAATTTTTCTTTCAAAGTGTGGAAACAAGAATCACACTCCTTAGTCCACACAAAACGACGATCTTTTTGTGTCAGTTGGGTCATAGGCTTGGCTATACTAGATAATCCTTCAATAAAACGTTTATAATAACCAGCCAAACCCAAGAAACTGCGAATTTCAGAAACATTTCTTGGTCTTGGCCAACTGATAACAGCCTCAACTTTACTAGGATCAACGAAGACTCCCGGAGCTGATATAACACAACCTAAGAACACCACTCTTTCCAACCATAATTCACACTTCGAAAACTTTGCATACAACTGAGCTGCTTTAAGCGTCTGTAGGACAAGTTTCAAGTGTTCTTTGTGTTCCTTTTTTGACTTTGAATAAATCAGAATGTCATCAATAAAAACGATAACAAATTTGTCGATGAATTCTCAGAACACACGGTTCATTAAGTCCATAAAAACAGCGGGCGCATTAGTCAATCCAAAAGGCATGACTAAAAACTCAAAATGTTCATAACGGGTCCTAAAAGATGTCTTAAGAACATCTTCTTCTCTAACTCTGAGCTGATGATAACCGAAACGAAGATCAATTTTGGAATACACAGATGTACCCTGCAACTGATCGAACAAATCATCGATACGTGGCAGAGGATATTTAGTTTTCACCGTAGCACGGTTGAACTGCATGTAATCGATACACATTCGCATTGTTCCATATTTCTTCTTTACAAATAGGATTGGAGCTCCCCACGGCGAAATACTTGGTCTGATATAGCCATTTTCCGTAAGATCCTTCAATTTTTCCTTAAGTTCTTTCAACTCAGCAGGGGCCAAACGGTACGGTGCTATAGAGATTGGATTCGTTCCTGGCATTAAATCAATGCTGAAATCTATTTCTCTTTGAGGCGGAAAGCCTGGAATATCATCTAGAAACACATCGGGAAAATCTCTAACAACAGGAATGTCTGACACTGACAATCCAATTTCCTAGGTTGCGTCAGGAGCATAAATCATGAACCCTTCATTCTCATCTGATAACAATCGGAACATTTCCATCGCTGACACCAATGGTATACGAGACTGCGAATCACTACCATAAAAATTCTATTTACTACCATATAAAGGTCTGAATCTCACAACTCCGTGAAAACAATCAATGGTAGCTCGATAATTAGTCAATGTATCCATACCCAGAATACAATCAAAATCGGATACAGATAATTTGATTAGATTAGTTATCATAATATTTTCATCGAATCTAATCACACAATTCAAGACTATCTCATGAGACCTCGGATAGACGCCAGCAGAAGTAGAAACAGACAATGTATCCATCAAAGAAGTGGTAGCAATCTCAAAATCATCAATGAACTTATCAGATAAAAATGAATGAGATGCCCCAGTGTCTACTAAAATACGTGCAGGGTGATCAAAGATGTAACAAATATCTGCAATAACACCTCCTGCTGCATCTCTAGCTTGGTCTTGAGTCAATGCATGCATCTGAGCCTGCTGTGGCCCTGGGAATTGCTGCTGATAGGGACCCCTAGGTGGTGGATGGCTGGACTGATGTGATGACTGGGCAGGAGCATATGGTCTGATTGCTGGTACTCTAGGACCCTGACTATACTGTGGAGGCCGGAATTTTTGTTTTCCACCATTAGGGCAACCTCTAGCATAGTGTCCTGTTTGACCACAAACATGACAAGTCCCCTGGACTCCAACACGCTGAGCAGTGAAGTGCTTACCACCAAAACGATCACAAAACACATCATTAGTCCAACCAGCTAATCCTCCAAATGAACCTCCTCCATGACCACTAGAGCTTGAGGAACTGCTTTGAGATTTCTTCTTAAACTCTTCCCCCTTGGCTTTGAATTTCTGCTGCCTTGGCTACTGAGATGGTTGTGAAGGTGAATATGTCAATAAAGGTCGGTATTGAGATGCACTTGACGACATTGGAGCATTACTCCCAAAGTTCTGAGGATACATAGGATTATGCTGGGGTTCTTCCAATAGTAAACCTTCCCCTATTTCCTTTGCAATCTCAACAGCAGCAGCATAATTAGTAGGCTTACTAGTCTTCACCAAGGTGTAAATGGTTCGGTTCAGCCCTTGCAGAAATCGTGATAACTTGTTCTTGTCATTTGATGCAACATGTGGTACATAAGCAAAAAGAGATGAGAACTTCGAGTGATACTCTACCACTGTGGAGTTCCCCTGAACTAGCCGGTTGAACACAGCTTCTTTGGAAGAGAAGTAAGACGGTGGTGCAAATTCTTGAAAGAACTGAGCACAAAATGATTCCCAATTTATTTCTTGACCTGCACCAATCAAGGAAGCTTCTGTAGCTTCCCACCATAGCTGGGCTCTGTCCTTGAGCTGACAAATAGCCAAATTCAGCTTCTCCTCAGAGGTATATCCCATCACTTTGAACAGATTTTTCATGCCTTTTAGACAACCAGTAGCTCTCTCACCATCTTCAGTACCTAAGAATCGGGCAGGACGCATACTCTGAAATCTTGCCATCATAAATTCCATTCCCACAATTTTTCTAGTCAAAAGCTCCACATTCTGAACAAGTTCAGCATTTCTGTCTTCTGGTCTTTCTCTAGGGATCTATGGCACTTGCTCAACTTCAGCCTCTTCAATCACAATATGAGCTGCCCTACCAGCTGGGCGACCACGCTTTCCCTTGACGATATCATCAAGTGCCCTGAAGTTATGAGCTTCAGATTATTGCATCACTTTCTTGCCTTTACCACCTTTCATTCTAATAACTATCTAAAAATATACAATGGTTAATCCTAAAACAGAAATGACTAAAAGCAGATCTTAGTCTAATAAGGCAAAATGCTAAACTAAGAATTTAAAACTTAAGTCAAATACTAGCTCTGACTATGCTAAGTCAAATAATACATAGCAAACAAACGGTCAAGAGCAAGTAATCAATCACATGCGCAATCATTTATACGTGTCTAGACTCGAGTGTCTTAGACTCCAATTCGAGCATATCCCAGTTACGCTTTAATACCAAATGTGAGGGCCCGTGCTCCTGATTAATGTTTAATGACCAAACAACCAGGATTAATTAGTGTAAACAGCGAAAACGAGTAAAAATTTTCCTTTTTGGGGCATGACCTCCCCGTAAATAGGAATCCCGAAAAATCCAAACAACACAACACAACAGTATATACTCGAAAATAGAGTCATATTCCACAAACACAATTCCTACAGCCGCACTATCT
Organism: Henckelia pumila; assembly: GCF_033568475.1. NCBI lineage: Eukaryota > Viridiplantae > Streptophyta > Magnoliopsida > Lamiales > Gesneriaceae > Henckelia > Henckelia pumila. Next base: position 92,477 of record NW_027331817.1, read on the forward strand.
AGGACTAAACACAAGCAGAGCCGACAAGGCTCGATCACTCCACAATCAAATCAAACTAACAATAGAGTATATAATACAACTACTCGGGGCATCTCCTCGGTAGAATACCAAACCACACACAATACATATAAGTATATTTGGGAACACAGTAACTACTAGCCGTCACTGGGCACCGCTACCTGATGCTTCAACACACGCATCAGAAGTCCCTGGAAATCCTGTCATGGCATAAAAAACAATCACGACATAAAAGAAAAACAGGGGTCGGACCCCAGTACGACAAACCAATAAATTGCGATGTAAATAAATGACATGTAATAATACCAAGTAAATGCAATTCTATGCAATGCATGAACGGTAACAATGGAATAATGGATACCAAGTGGAGTACCAATAACAACGTCAACAACAGTGGCCACCCGTGCCAGGAATGAAAATATGCCACTGATATTGAGGAGACCTTTCTTGGCCACTGCCGATTCCAAGATAGAGGTGAAGAAGGGTGCGTTGTCGATGGGTGTGGAAGGTGAAAGAGTAATTTTTAATATATTCATGAAGGCATCTAACACCCTTATTGAAGAATTGTGCTTGATTGAGCCCGTTGAGAGGTTGGAAGCGCTGAATTTAGCAACGAAGAAGGCCACGAAAAAGAGAGCAAAATTTAAAATGTGGTTCGTGGAATTTATTTGGCGAGTGAAAGAGAAAGGGAAGACTTAATACCGGTGAAAGTCGGGCTGACGACTCTAAACCAAGCGCTTTTTGGGAGGCAACCCAAAATTTTTGTTTTGTTTTATTTTATTTTTATTTTTGAATTTTTGCTTTAATTTTTATTTTTGTTCATTAGTTAATTTATGATTTTTGAATTATTATTGGTAATTTTGGAGGCTTGATATTATAAAATTTTAATTTTTTCAGGATTTTTGATCTTCTGGCAACAGTTTATACGCGCTCGCTCAATATTGGTTCCGCGCCCGCGTAGCCTCTTCGGGTCCTTCAAACACGAACTGCACCTCATCTCGCGCAAACGCGCATCTCGTTAGTGCAAGAACTAAGCGCAATTGCGCTGCTCACCTGCGCAACAACAAGCGCCAACCATTCCCCATCTGCGCTTAACCTTGCGCAATCGCACTCAATTCAGCCCTTCACTTCTAGCGCTAAAGAAATCTCATCTGCGCACAACTTAGAGCAAATGCGCATCCCACCCTCTTCATCTTGCGCCAACAGCTCATCAACCGTGAGCTATCGTGTTCTTGAAGTGAACACCGAACCGAGCACCATACAACACACATTTAATGATAGCACCCCTAGCTTCAAATAGCCATGCGAGATCGAATATCAACTATGCGCATTTAAGCGATATCTATTGTCTTGTTTGCTTTGAGCTTCGCCTTTGTGCTATTATCTAACTGGGTATTGTTTTCTTATAGGATTAAAATGGTTGTCGTTGTGCTTTCTCACCTCCTCCCATGGTAGGTTTCTGATGGAGCTATAGATGTTGAAAATGTTGTCTTACCATCGTGATGAAGATTATAACATCAAGTACTGATGCTCGGTGTCGGAAGGTATGAGTTCCTTGTTCTTTTTCTTATTTTTTAATCATTAGAGACAATGATTACATTAAGTTTGGGGGGTGAATCAGTGTTTGATTTAGTTGGTTGGTTGATAGTTGTTTCGTTGAGTTCTATTGTGCTTCATAGATAAAATTTTTGTTTAAGTTTAGTAGTGTTAGTTGAGTTGAGTTGAATTGAATTGAGTCGAGAAAGAATTGGATGCATGGCTGATGAAAAAAAAAATTTGTGCTATAACTGAAATTTATGATTGTCTACCTATCTAACGAATATTTTTGAAAAATAATGGAACCAATTGGATGAACAATTTCTTATATACTCTTTGATTAATACTTGATTCTGATTTTTGAGACATACAGACATAAATATGATTGAGGAATTGTTTGGATTTTTTGGGCCTAATTTTCATTAAAAAAATTTATCCTTAGTTGCCTATTTGAGCCTACACTTATATTAGTACTTTGAGGTATAGAAAAATCTGAATTTGTTGTGAAAATCATCGTTTACTGATGATGATTAAGTTTTTTTGCACTGATTGAAATTTTTATGATTTAATTGTGGATTCAGACTTGTCTAGAACTAATTCGGACACTCTTCAAGGCGCAATACGGGCAAAACTGTGATTAGGAATGATTTAGGTAATTTTTCTGAAATCGTTTGAGCCTTTCAAGCTACCCATTAAATTATGTTATCTCTAGTACCTATTTGAGCTTTATTGAAAATAGAATGGCATGCGTGTAAACGTGTGATAAAACCCCCATTTGTCATTGTTCAAGGTCCTACACTGACTACCTGAAAGCCTAAACACTATTTCCTACCTTTAAGGGAGTAATTTGAATGCTAAAATGTTATATGCTCCTAGTTTTATTTGTAAAAATGTAATGGTGTGGTGGATGAATTGAAATGAAGAAGATAGTTGTGAAAAGAAAGAGGTAGTTGAAAAAAAAAAAAGAGTTGAAAAGAGGTTTGAAAAGTTATGAAAAAAAATTGTGGTTGAAAAAGTTGTGAAAGATAAGAAGTGAAAAGTTGAAAAATTAATGAAGTAAAAAAAATAAGTGTGAAATTTTGAATGAAAAAGAGTTGAAGTTAGATTGAGCATAAATATAAATTACTCCTTATTTTGAATTCTTAATCCTTCATTTGTAGCCATGAGCCAGGCCTTACATTATAAGCCGATTAAGTCCTATTGAACGAGTCACAGTTGCCCAATATACTAGTGGAGAAGAGTTGCGAGAATTTAGCCTATGGACTGTTTATTGATGCTTTTAATGATTATGAATTTTGATCAAAACACGCACATACTATTATTCTTTGCATTTAACTGATTGTGAATGTTTTTGATTTCATATCCTTTATTTGATCCTATTCTACCTTGAAAAGTTCTCATGATCTATGAATGTGTGAATTGAACTTGGATAAGGGTGTTTTGAACGTGAGTTGCGGAGATTGTGAGTTTATGCAGTTATTTTGTTATGTCTAAAACTTTCGAGTGTTAGTAAGTTGGATGTGATTGGATTTGAATTTTTAAAAATTATTTTTGAGGTCATTGCTCCATAATATTTCTTGGCTATTCTTGTTGGTTTTTGATGATTTGAGTTTTTAAAATTTATTTGTTTTGATAGTTTTGCTCTGGACTAGCAAAAGTTTAAGTTTGGGGGTATTTGATAAGTGTATTTTATACACTTAATTTATGTATGATTTTAATTGTTAATTGTTTGTTTCGAGTAGATTTATGTCTGAGTTTTGTTGTTTTTGTGGTTGTAGGAAATTAGTGAAGTATTTGGAAATGAGAAGAAAAAATGAGATTTAAGAGAAAATGGAGAAAGGAATTAAAAGAAAAAAAAATAAAATTGAAAGAAGGAAAAGAAAGAAGAGAAGTCGGGAGAAATAATCGAGAGAAGATAGTGGGCTTTTCTTATTGGGCCTCTTTAATTGTTAGCGCTAGTTTTTAACGCTAAGTGAAGTGCAATCGCGCTTCTGCTGTGGAGATTGGAGATTGAAACTAGAGGCTCATGCGCGCCCGCGCGTGATGGATGAGCGCCCGCCCGTCGCTGTTTAGTGTTTTAATCGGAAGGAAAGTTTTAATTTTAGTGGGCTTTTGAGTGGGCTTTTGTGGGATGCTATAAAAAGGAATTTTCTTTTCAGACAATAGAGAGGGGCTGCCACAATAATCACACGCACATATCAGAGAACAGAGTTTGATCGTGGGATTTCTTGAAGGATTTCTGAGCTTTTAATTGAAGAACGAAGAAGGAGATCAATCGACCGGACACGACATCGACGACGGATTTGTTTTCTACTTTTTATTTAATTCTGAATTTATGTCTGGATTTTTGAATATGAATTGTTTTATTCAGAATTTTATTATGAACTAATTTTTATAGTCTAGAGGTCGGATGGAACCTGGTGTAGACTCTTTCATGAATTTTTGATTTTATTGAATTAAGTTTCTTCTAGATTAATTGTTTTTTTCTAGAATTGATTGTCTTTTCAATTACTTGATCAATAATTGATTTGTAATATTTATTTGAAATCTGGCACTCAGGAGAGGAGATTTTGAATAGGACCAATAGAAAATACACTGTTAGTTATTTATATTGCTCGGGAGAGTGTATAATTTTAACAGAACTTTTAAAAAGAACATGGCTTTGTGATAGGTCACTGCAAGTAGATTCTTAATAGGGATATTGGAATTGAATTGTAGTTGATAAAAATTATTTGTTGCTCGGGAGAGGGAAATAATAAACTTAAGTGTTCTTGGCTATTAATTGACTGGAATTCATGAAAATTAATTAATTAGGATTGATTGTTTAAACCAGGTGAAATCTAAACCTCTAGACCATTTTTTTCTGATTGATATTTATCTGAAATTTGTGTGTGCGCTATTAAAACTCATTGATTATTTTTATTTTTATGCAAAACTCTCAAATATTAATTTTCTAGATAAAGTTTGGAATATTTTAATTACAAGTACTGAATATTTTCAGTTTACTCTCTGTGGGAACGCTACTTGATTTTATCACTATATTAAAACTTGACACTCGTACGCTTGCGAGTATTTTTCACAACAAGTTTTTGGCGCCGTTGACGGGAGTAAATTTTGATTATTTTTTAGTTTTGTTACCAATTTAGAGTTTTATTTATTTTATTTTATATTCCTAATTAATTTCTTCATATTTTTAATTGTAGTTTATGCGATGATCTCAAAGTGCGAATTCTCTACTTTTTGATCCGGAGATTGAGCGAACTGCACGTGCTTTGAGAAGAGCGAGAAGAGAAGAATTAAGGAACATGGCTGAAGAAGAAGCACAACAAGCTCCTCTGGTGCCAATTAGAGACCACTTCAGACCGACGATCCAGGCTCACTATTCTGGAATCGCTCGAGGGACCATTAACGCCAACAATTTTGAACTGAAGCTGGCGTTAATCAACATGGTGCAATCAAACCAATTTAATGGGAGCGCCACTACTGATCCCCACCTACACCTATGCACTTTCTTGGAGATAACCGATACGGTAAAAATTAATGGTGTATCTGAGGATATTATACGCTTACGCTTGTTTCCGTTTTCTCTCAGGGATCAAGCAAGGAGTTGGTTGCAATCACTGCCGCTAGGAAGAAATCAGTACTTGGGAGGGGATGATAGAAAAATTTCTTGCAAAATATTTTCACTACAAAAAAAAAGAATTTTTTGGAGCAGTTGTTTAAGAGCGTTTTAAAAATCTCTCTTAAACATCAATAAATAGCATCGGTTTGGACTAAATCGTTTCTATTGTCTTACCTTATAAGAGCAATTTTTTAATCGCTCCTACTATAAGATTTTAGAAACGGTTTGTAAAAATCGGTGCTATCAACCGCTCCAACTAATATATTTTTAAGAGCCATCTTGCTAATGCTTTTATTGAATAATATTAGCAGCGTTTTTCTATTGTACAACCGCTTATATTTCTTTAACTTCTCGGAACAAATTTAGACCGCTCTTATTGATTATATTTAGCAGCAGTTTGTGTGAAGTGCTGCTGTAAACCGCTTCTATTGCTCAATCATTTTAGGATTGTTTTTAAACTGCTCTTATTGAATATTTTTATCAACGATTTACGTAAAAAACTGCTATAAAACATTTTTTCTCCTTTATTTTCTAGGTTCGATTTTAAAAATGCTTTGATAAAAAATTTACCAGTGAATTATGTAAATTACTGATATAAACCAATCTTAAAAGTTAAACAAATAGAGTCGATTACTACTAAAAGAAGGTGCATCTTCTTTTCGAGAGCTCATCGCATAATAACTCCAAAGTTGAGCATGCTTGACTTGAGACACTTATAAGATGGGTGACCCCTAAAAATTTTTCTCAGTGTACTTGTGAATGATGAATTAAGCACGTTGAAAAATACTCGCCTTGATACAGTGAGGATAGTCGTCAAATGACATAAGCACACTGAAAAGATCCGTCTTGATACAGCAAGAAGGACAGTTGTCAAATTTGAGGCGTTACATATTTTGTCTCTCTCTTTCTAACTAATTGATAAGATAATTAGTCTAAAATTGCTTGATCATGTCACTTGGTCATATGATTATGACCTTACATATTATATATGATTTTCTATTTAATCTTATCAATCAAATAAAAAAACTAATCAATTTCTACATTTTAAAGTTCACACTCCGCTAAATACATGAATCCAAAATAACCTATAATTTTATTAGATCACTTTCAATGAATTTTATCTTATTTGACAATATGTAATACATAATTATATATATATAAGCTTAACCTTACTTCTGACAATATGAGTTTATACACAAATACTACATAAATGACTTTTCATAATAGTAGAAACAATGATAATATGTAAATTAAACTTTTATAATAAAAATCATGATAGGAGCAAAAATTTTTTAAAAAATTTAAAATAAGTTACGTACAAATTTTAAATGGCAAATCTATTATAATTATTAATATAAATTAATTTAAACTACTATAGTGGTGTAATTTATATAATTTATATTTTATAATGAAAATTAATGTTGAATAAATAATAAATAATTTAATAAATACCACCAGTAATTCTTTTATATGATTTTTTAAATTTTATTTAAACTTATTGTATTAAAAATGAGAAAAAGCAAAAGCCGATGCTTCACTAAAATTGAACACCTAGGAAAAAAAAACAAAAATAAATCATATATTAATCCAATTAATAAACTGGAAAAATTTCAAATACTTACGTTATAATTTAATTAAAACTTTTTCCTAATTAATTTATATTATATAAATTAAATCCTTTAACATACAGATTTTTACTATAATTGATTGATAGGATCATAAATAATAAGTTCATAGTAAATTACTTAAATATATTTCTCTAACTTTGGTAAATCTATGCATGTCGACAAAATTACAAGATCTTTCCATTTAAATTTTTTGGCCAATTTTAAATTTCATAAATTTAGCGGTGAATGGATTGATATGAACCGCCAAAAAATTATTTAATTTTTCCAAATCATTTCAAATGCAATCCTGCAATCGCCGAATTTGCGAAAATCAAGAAAAATTTAAGAGATAACCCTCTTTTTTAAGTTCAATTTTGTAGATCATATCATTTAATTGAAAATTTCTACATTCCTTACTCGTCTTCTAATTCCTCTACCCGTCGCCCCTAACTCTGTCATTTCTTATTTTCGTGTTTATATTTCCCGATCTTTCTCTCTTTCGTGTTGTGAAGCCCCTTATCTATGCCGTATTTGCTTTTGTTTCCCAGAGGTATTTTGTTCAATTTAATTTTTATTTCGAGTTAATCTAATTTTTACATATGAATCTTGCATAAAATGATTACACAACTATTATGGTTTAATCATTTCTACTATTTGAATATATCAGCAATTACAAAACTTGTGTTATAAGACTGCTCAAAGCAAGACGTCTATAATCACGAGTCAGGTAAAAATATTTTTGATATCAATATTTGGTTAGTTTTATTATTCCACATAAAAAAAATTATTTGTTTTTTTTCTCAGGTAAAAGGTCATCAATTCATCTCAAATATAGCAAAAAAAACAGGAAATGATGTTAAATTATATCTCGTGGATGATGGCTATCAAGATAGACATCATACAATGTACATATATGCTCCACTAAGTGTACATGTAAGTCATCGTTGTTTTCTTCAAATATGAGAATGAGATGAAACAAGAAAGATTTTGATGGAAGACAAATTGATTTATTTTATATAAGCACTTCGAGTGTTAATTTGTTTTTGTGAAGAAGGTTGTTTGTCAATTCAATGTATATATATTTTGAACAGTTTCATTTAGTTTATGTTGGTTCTTCTAGTATTGCTTTTGTGCAGAATAATTTGTTCATATTATATATTAATTTTGAGTATCGAGATGTTAAACTGAAGGTTTTTCTAATTAATTTATGAGTTTATATATATATGTGTGTGCGTGTGTGTGTTTTTTGGTTATTAATTGATGAATTTTATTTGAAAAAACATATATCAAAGTTGCAAAAATAATAAAAGAAAAACAAAAAGAATTTCTAGATAACCTTTATGAACAATGAAAAAAATGTGATTTTACAATTGGCTCCGTAACAATGGATTTACGAGTGTATTTAAATTGCACTATTTTCAACGCTAAAAAAATGTTTCAATATTTATTGCTCTAGGAGTAATTTAAAACCATTCTTATATTTAACGGCTTTATGAGCGGTTTGGAAGTGTTGAAAAATTCTTAGTTGTAGAAGTTGTATGAAATTGCTCTTATATCCATGACACTTAGGAATGGTCACAAATCCCTGCAATTTCTTGATATATAAGTGCAGTTTGTAGACGTTCTTACAACCGTGGGTTTTATGAGTGTTTTAAAACCATTCTTGTACTCCCAAGAACTTCAAGAGCGGTTTAAACCATACCTGTATTCCTAAAATTAGAAATGGTTAGTAGCCGGTCTTATATCAATGACATGTAAGAGCGAGTTTAAACCGCTCTTATTGAGAACAATAAGAGCGGTTTTTCAAGTTTTACCATCGGGAAATAAAACCGTTCCTATAAGATATAGTGACGCCAATAAGAGGAACGATTTTGAAATCGTTGGTAAAAGTTTAAGAGCGGCTAAAAACCGCTCCTAAAAGTCATAAAAACCGTTTCTATAGGTCATTTTTTTTGTAGTGTTTCCACCTGCCAAATTCACCCAACTAAAGATAGAAATCAGCACATTCAGGCAGATGGACACTGGACAGCTATACGAGGCGTGGGAAAGGTACAAAGAATTACTTAGACGTTGTCCTAACCATAATTTTGCAGATTGAGAACAGATCGAGTGGTTTTACAACGGACAGAATGCGCCTACGAGGATGAATGTGGATTCTGCGGCTGGAGGTACTATTTTTGCAAAGGACCATGTACAGGCCTATGATATGTTGGAGCAAATGACGATCAACAGTTTTCATGGCCATCTGAGCATACGGGAGTCAAGAAGCCAGCTGGAGTGTATGTAGTGGATCCTCTCACATCCATCACTGCTCAATTATCTGCACTGACTACACAGGTAGCTTCTTTGAATAAGATTAATGTTACAGATTCAATTGGAGTTGAAGGATCACATACCCTAGAAGAAGTGAATTATATAAATCCTACGGGCTACCGAGGGTATGAAGGCTGCAAAGGTAACCCTGTCCCTAATACTTATCACCCTAGTATGCGTAATCATGAAAATTTTTCTTATGCTAACAATAATAATGTGTTGAATCCTCCTCCGGGATACAACACAATTAAGGGTGAGGGTAAGCCATCTTTGGAGGATGTTGTTAGTACCTTTGTGCAGGAATCAGGTAAGAGGATGGCGAGAACTGAGTCTCGCCTTGACAGCTTGGAGACACATGTGGTAAATATGGGTGCCATGATGAAGTCTATGGAGACTAGCATAGGGCAGTTGGCGAACGCACTGAAAGTCAACAACCGCGGCCAGTTCCCTAGCAATACTGAGGTGAATCCCAAGGAACAGTGCAATGCTATCATGTTGACGAGTGGGAAGCAAGTAGATAGAGAAGAGTGCCAACCTGATAGCAAGACGCCTGAAAAAGCTGTTGTTGAAGAGAAGAAAGTTGAGGAGAAGGAGATTGAAGTTGACCCTACAAGCCTCCTCTTCCATATCCGCAGAGGTTCAAGAAGAAAGATTTAGATGAGCAGTTCTCCAAATTTTTGGAGATTTTCAAGAAAATTCAAATTAACATCCCCTTTGCTGATGCTTTGGAGCAAATGCCGAACTACGCTAAATTCATCAAAGAGGTAATGTCCAAGAAGAGGAGGCTGCTAGATAATGAAGTGGTAAATCTAACTAAAGAATGCAGTGCGGTGCTTCAAAAGAAAATTCCACAAAAGCTTAAGGATCGAGGGAGTTTTACTATTTCTTGCACGATTGGATCTTCGTATTTTAATAATGCACTGTGCGATCTAGGAGCTAGCATTAATTTGATGTCTTTATCTATTTTCAGGAGCTTAGGACTTGGCGAGGTGAAGCCCACAATGATCGTATTATAGCTAACTGATAGATCTATCACATATCCGCTTGGAATCATTGAAGATGTTCTGGTAAAAGTAGATAAATTTATTTTTCCTGCGGATTTTGTTGTGCTAGATATGGAGGAGGATGCAAATATGCCACTGATATTGGGGAGACCTTTCTTGGCCACTGCCGATGCTAAGATAGAGGTGAAGAAGGGTGCGTTGTCGATGGGTGTGGAAGGTGAAAGAGTAATTTTTAATATATTCATGAAGATATCTAACACCCCTATTGAAGAATTGTGCTTGATTGAGCCGGTTGAGAAGCTGGAAGCGCCGAATATACCAACGAAGAAGGCCTTGAAAAAGAGAGCAAAATTTAAAAGGCGGTTCGTGGAATTTATTTGGCGAGTGAAAGAGAAAGGGAAGACTTAATACCGATGAAAGTCGGGTTGATGACTCTAAAACAAGCACTTTTTGGGAGGCAACCCAAAATTTTTGTTTTATTTTATTTTTATTATTGAATTTTTGCTTTAATTTTTATTTTTTTTCATTAGTTAATTTATGAGTTTTGAATTATTATTAGTAATTTTGGAGGCTTGATATTATAAAATTTTAATTTTTTCAGGATTTTTGATCTTCTGGCAGCAGCTTATATGCGCTCGCTCAAGATTGGTTCCGCTCCCGCGTAGCCTCTTCGGGTCCTTCAAACACGAACTGCGCCTCATCTCGCGCAAACGCGCATCTCGTTAGCGCAAGAACTAAGTGCAATCGCGCTGCTCACCTGCGCAACAACAAGCGCCAACCATTCCCCATTTGCGCTTAACCTTGCGCAATCGCGCTCAATTCAGCCCTTCACTTCTAGCGCTAAAGAAATCTCATCTACGCACAACTTAGAGCAAACGCGCATCCCACCCTCTTCATCTTGCGCCAACAGCTCATCAATCGTGAGCTATCGTGTTCTTTAAGTGAACACCGAACCGAGCACCATACAACACACATTTAATGACAGCACCCCCTAGCTGAAAATCGCCATGCAAGATCGAATATCAACTATGCGCATTCTTTCTTCTGATCCCATACTTTAAGCGATATCTATTGTCTTGTTTGCTTTAAGCTTCGCCTTTGTGCTATTATCTGACTGGGTGATTGTTTTCTTATAGGATTAAAATGGTTGTCGTTGTGCTTTCTCACCTCCTCCCATGGTAGGTTTCTGATGGAGCTATTGATGTTGAAAATGTTGTCTTACCATCGTGATGAAGATTATAAGATTTAGTACTGATGCTCGGTGTCGGAAGGTATGAGTTCCTTGTTCTTTTTCTTATTTTTTAATCATTAGGGGCAATGATTACATTAAGTTTAGGGGGAAATCAGTGTTTGATTTAGTTGGTTGGTTGATAGTTGTTTCGTTGAGTTTTATTGTGCTTCATAGATAAAATTTTTGTTTAAGTTTAGTAGTGTTAGTTGAGTTGAATTGAATTGAATTGAGTAAAGAATTGAATTGAGTCGAGAAAGAATTGGATGCATGGCTGATGAATTTTTTTTTTTTTGTGCTATAACTAAAATCCATGTTTGTCTACCTATCTGACGAATATTTTTGAGAAAAAATGGAACCAATTGGATGAACAATTTCTTATATACTCTTTGATTAATACTTGATTCTGATTTTTGAAACATACAAACATAGATATGATTGAGGCATTGTTTGGATTTTTGGGCCTAATTTTCATTGAAAAAATTTATACTTAGTTGCCCATTTGAGCCTACACTTATATTAGTACTTTAAGGTATAGAAAAATATGAATTTGTTGTGAAAATCATTGTTTACTGCTGATGATTAAGTTTTTTTTGCACTGATTAAAATTTGTATGATTTAATTGTGGATTCAAACTTGTCTAGAACTAATTCGGACACTCTTCAAGGCGCAATACGGGCAAAACTGTGATTAGGAATGATTTAGAAAATTTGTTTGAAATCATTTGAGCCTTTCAAGCTACCCATTATATTATGTTATTTCTAGTACCTTGTTTGAGCTTTATTAAAAATCTAATGGCATGCGTGTAAACGTGTGATAAAACCCCCATTCGTCATTATTCAAGGTCCTACATTGACTACCTGAATAGCCTAAACACTATTTTCTACCTTTAAGGGAGTAATTTGAATGCTAAAATGTTATATTCTCCTAATTTTATTTGTGAAAATGAAATGGTGTGGTTGATGAATTGAAATGAAGAAGATAGTTGTGAAAAGAAAGAGGTAGTAGAAAAAAAAAGAGTTGAAAAGAGGTTTGAAAAGTTATGAAAAAAATTTGTGGTTGAAAAAATTATGAAAAAGAAGAAGTGAAAAGTTGAAAAATTAATGAAGTAAAAAAAAAAATTAGTGTGAAATTATGAATGAAAAGGAGTTGAAGTTAGATTGAGTATAAATATAAATTACTCTTTATTTTGAATTCTTAATCCTTCATTTGTAATCATGAGCCAGACCTTATATTATAAGCCGATTAAGTCCTATTGACCAAGACACAGTTGCCCAATATACTAGTGGAGAAGAGTTGCGAGAATTTAGCCTATGGACTGTGGATTGATGCTTTTAATGATTATGAATTTTGATCGAAACAGGCACACACTATTATTCTTTGCATTTAACTGATTGTGAGTGTTTTTGATTTCATATCCTTTATTTGATCTTATTCTACCTTGAAAAGTCCTCATGATCTTTGAATGTGTGAATTGAACTTGGATAAGAGTGTTTTGAACGTGAGTTGCGGAGATTGTGAGTTTATGCGGTTATTTTGTTTTGGCTGAAACTTTCGAGTGTTAGTAAGTTGGATGTGATTGGATTTGAATTTTTAAAAATTATTTTTCAGGTCATTGCTCCATAATATTTCTTGGCTATTCTTGTTGGTTTTTGATGATTTGAGTTTTTAAAATTTATTTGTTTTGATAGTTTTGCTCGGGACTAACAAAAGTCTAAGTTTGAGGGTATTTTATAAGTGTATTTTATACACTTAATTTATGTATAATTTTAATTGTTAATTGTTTGTTTCGAGCAGATTTATGCCTGAGTTTTGTTGTTTTTGTGGTTGTAGGAAATTAGTGAAGTATTTGGAAAAGAGAAGAAAAATTGAGATTTAATAGAAAATGGAGAAAGGAATTAAAAGAATAAAAAAAATAAAAATGAAAGAAGGAAAAGAAAGAAGAGAAGTCTGGAGAAAGAATAGAGAGAAGATAGTGGGCTTTTCTTATTGGGCCTCTTTAATTGTTAGCGCTAGTTTTTAGCGCTAAGTGAAGTGCAATCGCGCTTCTGCTGTGGAGATTGGAGATTGAAACCAGAGCCTCATGCGCGCCCGCGCGTGATGGATGAGCGTCCGCCCGTCGCTGTTTAGTGTTTTAATCGGAAGGAAAGTTTTAATTTTAGTGGGCTTTTGTGGGATGCTATAAAAAGGAATTTTCTTATCAGACAATGGAGAGGGGCCGCCACAATAATCACACGCACATATAAGAGAACAGAGTTTGATCGTGGGATTTTTTGAAGGATTTCTGAGCTTTTAATTGAAGAACGAAGACGGAGATCGATCGACCGGGCACGGCATCGACGACGGATTTGTTTTCTAATTTTTATTTAATTCTGAATTTATTTCTGGATTTTTGAATATGAATTGTTTTATTCAAAATTTTATTATGAACTAATTTTTATAGTCTAGAGGTCGGATGGAACCTGGTGTAGACGCTTTCATCAATTTTTTATTTTATTGAATTGAGTTTCTTCTAGATTAATTGTTTTTTCTAGAATTGATTGTTTTTTCAATTACTTGATCAATAATTGATTTGTAATATTTATTTGAAATCTGGCACTCGGGAGAGGAAATTTTGAATAGGACCAATAGAAAATACACTGTTAGTTATTTATATTGCTCGGGAGAGTGTATAATTTTTAACAGAGCTTTTAAAAAGAACATGGCTTTGTGATAGATCACTGCAAGTAGATTCTTAATAGGGATATTTGAATTCAATTGTTGTTGATAAAAATTATTTGTTGCTCGGGAGAGGGAAATAATAAATTTAAGTGTTCTTGGCTATTAATTGACTGGAATTAATGAAGATTAATTAATTAGGATTGATTGTTGTTGAAACCAGGTGAAATCTAAACCTCTAGACCATTTTTCTTTGATTGATATTTATCTGAAATTTGTGTGCGTGCTATTAAAACTCATTGATTATTTTTATTTTTATGCAAATCTCTCAAATATTGATTTTTTAGATAAAGTTTGGACTATTTTAATTACAAGTACTGAATATTTTCAGTTTACTCTCCGTGGAACGATACTTGATTTTATCACTATATTAAAACTTGACACTCGTACGCTTGCGAGTATTTTTCACAAAAAATTCTATTAGATTCCAATCGATTGTATTGAGTACTTATTGATTTATCCGATATTGTCCATTGTGAATGATGATTTGACTTGGGGCTTAAGAAAACATGTATGAATTATATACATTGAATTGATTCGATGAGTTATTGTGATTGAAATGATGAAAAAGTTGTGATTTGAGAATTATTGGGGAAAAACTCTTTTCCTTTAGAATAAGAGGTTGAATTAGTGCTTTTGGGATAATACCGAATTCAGTTAAAGTTGAGCCTTCTCTTCGATTAATCTGAAAATACTTGAATCCTATTATAGTTATGCATCCTTGATTCGTATAACATTGAATTCGATGAACATTACCTTTTGGTATCGATTGATATTCGAGTATGAACTTGGAAATTGAAAATTCTTGATATTTCAAATTTAATTCTGGACATTGATATTGATTCGGGTGAATTTCGATTATCTGATTTTTGGTGATCTAGAGTTATTTGTTGCGACATTCGAATATGCCTTAGGACTGAGTCCTAATCGATGGGTGTGTGCGGATTCCTCGTGAGTGAGGCCACGTTGACAACCATGATTTTGGTTTGTATCGATGATGGGCATTATGTCGTACCTGCTGATGAGTGATCACTTGATTAGATATTGATTGATTGGCTCGCTTTCCTTATCCTTCGAGCCTGATTTGAAGTATTCTCCCTCGATTTCGAAATGCAAGTGAGTTTTTTTCATTTAGCAGAGTTTGTTGTCCAGAATTCCTTCTATTTGATAATCATGACTTGAGCGATTTTCTTGGATATTAATTTGATTTTGACTCTGAGAGTCATCGATTATTCGATGTATACTTCAGTATATACGATTTGGTTGGCTCGTAACTGATAGAGATTGAAAACACTATTAGAATTTATTGTTTGAATGAAACAAATAAAGTTTTGGTTTGATGATAGTACAGATTTTGGTATTTTGGGTGAAATTTTGAATCAGAATTGTCGTGGATTCGAATAGATGATTTGGGATGGTATTGAATTGGTTTAGCGAACCCTTCGGATTCGAATTTGGGTTTTTAAGAACATTTCAAATGTTTTAGAATCAATTGATATGATTAACTCGATGAATCAGTGATAACAGATTTATCTTTTGATCTTTGGATTTTGTGATGATTGTTTCGAGAATTTATGGAATTTGTGGTAGAATTCCAACGATGGACTAAGAGCAGAATTTTGAATTCAGAAATAAGATTGAATTTCAGTGTTAGTAGATATTTTTGAATCTCGTTAGTAGCATGCGAATTTGTTTTCGTGAATTGCTAAGACGTGAGATCAAAAAGAGTGAATAAGAAGAAGATGAGTGAATTAGTGGAACTGGTATCAGATAAGTTCCAATGCAGACAGACGAGTACATTGAGTATTGTTTACACTTGATGAGATTAATTAGATTTTGATTTCGATTTTTATCGGACGAGAGATCTTGGAATTTGGATTTTGCCTGTATGATTGATTATATCTGAATTGATATTGGAAGAATTGATAAGAATTTCTGAATTATAATGGATTGTGACTTTTCCGTGATTGCGAGAACAGATTGTGACTCGCAGATGATTGTATGTTTATAGGAATTGACAGCGAAGGCAGAACATAATGATATTGAATTTTGATATGTTTCAAAAAATTGATTGCTCGAATTAGACAAAGAGGATAGTAGATGAATGTCGATCTGTTTGAGATTGACTCAGGACATGAGTTTGCATCTCTTTGGCAGACATATTTGGCAAATTTAAAAAGCAAAATTGAGGTTGAGATGTTAGGAACTGTCTGATTGACGTAAGTTTTCTCTGAATTCTAAACTGTGTATTGGGTTTAGATTAAGATTGATCGATTGAAGATTGAATTTCTGACTTGTTAGAGGATTTCGAAGAATTTTTGGTTGATTCTTTATCAGCTGACACACAGATATGATCCGATGATTGAAATTGGGTCAGAATTGAATGTTATAGAGCTCTTGTTACTCGCCTCATCAGAGTACAATATACTAATTTCAGATTGACCGATAGTCAGAACAGACTGTTCATACATTTTGAGATGATATTCTACGATCCGTAGTGCTATATTTTGGCACTAGTTGGCCAGATTCATGACTTTGATTGAATTTTTCGATTTGAACTATTATCAAAAGAGTTTAGAGATGACTCTTTTCGAAGCGATATACGATGAGTACTACGAATTTTCCTCAATTTGAGAATGATGTTTCTGAAATACATCAATTGTACAGTCAAATTTGACCTGATATTGTCATAGATGTCAGAGAAAGTGATTATGTTTCCGAATAGAATCAGAGCAGTGCAAGACCGATGTATCAGATTTGTAAGTCTTGATTCAGACTTTAATAATGGAACAAGATTCGTCCCTTTTTACTTTGGCGAGATGAGACCGAATTGAATGAGACTTTGAACTACTTTGATTGATCGATAATCAATAACAGATACAGATTACGAACCGAAAAGAGAAGTAGTTCTAGAAAAAGTCATTTATAGTTGTTTCAGTATGGTGACTTAAATAAGAATCGAAGAAGTCAATTGGAAGCTAGAACAAAAATTGGGATAGATAATCCGAATCTCTTTATTGCAATGAGATTGAGTACAGATTTTTTCAGATCTTTATCTGATGTACTCATATTGCATGCGATTTCGAGGACAAAATCAATTCTTAGATGGGGAGAATTTTAAGGCCCCGACGAAATTTACGAAATTTAGAATCCGATTTTAAAATACATATGTGATTTTAAAGCACACAGGAGTTGAAATAATTTAAATCGAGTCAAGTTTGAAGATCGAATTATTAAAAGAGGACACAAGATTAAACAGGTGTATACATATTATATTATGATATGATATATACAAATATATATATATATATAGGCGTGTCTCTCTTCTCTCTCCAAGTCTCTCACGCACCATCATCATTTTCTCCTTCCTCTCCCCGTAACTTTTCTCTCTCCTCCACCGACAACTTCAAATCGTCGTAACTCCGCCACCGATTGTCAAAACGTGAAAGTAAATATACCGTTGGACTCTTCGCGACAAGGGCTATCCACGGACACCCAATTTTCCCATTTTCAATCACGATTTCGATGAACACGACGCCGGCAGCCTCCACGTTTTTGCCGTCGTTTGGTGGCCTCCGGTCACCGAAACTCAAAACCAAATATACGGGTGGAAAGCTCTTGACGAGAGCTAGCTATTGGTACCAATTTTGTATGCTTTGAGCGCTGCCAAAGAAACCCAATTTTCGCCACCGTCATCTGAAATTCGTCGATTGCTGCCGCACCGGATCTCCGTTCCGACTGATTTTGGTACGGTTGTGTTCGTCTTGAAGAGAGCTACAATCCTGCCAAATTTCATAATTTTTGGACGAAGTTTGGATCGCCGTCGCCGCCTTTCCCGTTTTCCGGCGACCTCCAACGTGTTACCCATTTTTTATCGTTTCGACGTGATAGATCCAAATATCCAAGTTTCGAGTCGAGATTCAAAACAGTGAAGCGTTGAGAATGCGATAAAGTTTGCAAATTGATTGATCAAAGTTTGACCAGAGTTAACCGATGTTTACTTTTGTATATTATGTGATTTTTCACAGATTGAAAGCCAGTTGAGGATATTTAATGGCAGAGATCAGCAGTCTGGGGTTTTGAACTTTTCCAGACTTGGAAAACTGAGGTATGAGCTGATGTTGATTTTTAAGGGAATGAATACTCGAGAGAGTTTGAGATTCTTGAGTTCCCAATTAAAATCACATACTTGCATGTTTATTTTATTATTTTACATTGAATGAAAATTTGAATGATTTAATTGATTTTCGATATTACTTGAAAGACATGAGTTTGTCTATATGAAATTGTTTGAAATAAGTGATGTATATATTCGAT
Organism: Henckelia pumila; assembly: GCF_033568475.1. Taxonomy (NCBI): domain Eukaryota; kingdom Viridiplantae; phylum Streptophyta; class Magnoliopsida; order Lamiales; family Gesneriaceae; genus Henckelia; species Henckelia pumila. The sequence continues at coordinate 110,840 of NW_027331817.1, forward strand.
TTGAAAAGCATGAGATTGCTTATTTGAATTACTCCAATGATTTTTGATATTATATTCATGAGTTTGAATATACGAGTTGAATGTGTTGACATCTTCGATACATTGATGTCTGAATACACATATTTATTATTTTTATTTGATTAAATTGCATTTGATTCATATGCATTCATCTTGAGCCAAATTCTTTGATTTTTAGAGGGCTGAGTTGCCCAGATTCGAATTAGACGTTTGGGATCTATATCGAGTGGCCTGGGATATTGAGTTCTCCCAGTGTCAGCATACTCCTATAGTTGCGCCAAAGTCTAGAGGTTTGAGACGCGTAGCACCACCCCGAGCGGGAGCGTAGGTGGGTTAGTTGTGTGATCTTGACCTCGAGATCCCAACCTATTGTCCGATATTCCTTTGATTATCTGATTTGATAATCCCGATTTTAAACATATGCATTTCATTTTCATTTGCATTTTCATTGAAGAATATGAATGTATATTATGATTTTAATATACTTACTTGATATTACATGTTTTTACTGGGATTTTATTCTCACCGGAGTTATCCGGCTGTTGTCTTGTTTTGTATGTGTACTTTACAACAAGTGGGGCAGGAGCTAGTCAGAGTCAGCGTGATTAGCTCCGGATCGAATGATAAATGTGAGGCGTCGATTTAGAATTAGAATGACTTTTAGAACTTGGTTAATTTTTGAAGCATGCTTTTATTATCGAATTTATTGTATTGCATGTATTTTTGAACCTCGATTATTTTTAGAATTGATATATGTCTAAGACCGAGTTTTAAATGATATTTTCTTGTTCGAGCGAGACACTGTTTTTGTTTTTTTTATAAAAAATTATTTGTTGATCGTCTTGGCTCATTTATTTATGGATGATTGATTTTTTTTTAAAAAAAAAAATTTTGATCGTCTTGGCTCATTTATTTATGGATGATTGTATTAGACTATTAGAATCGAGGTCCTCACAGAGACACAATACCATAAGACAATTGATCTCAAATGGGGTTATTTCAGTTGACTATGTGATGTCAAAAGAAAACCTTGCGGATCCGCTTACAAAAAGTATAAATAGAGATCAAATGTACAAACTACTAAGAGGAATGGGTTTAAAATCCAGAGAATAAAATATTTATAGCGGTAACCCAACCTTGAGAATTGGAGATCCCAAAACCTTGGTTCAATGGGACAACTAAGTTATAAATATTAGTTTGAGTACTTGGAATCTTTACTCACTCATTCCTAGAACATCCAAGTAGAACGTACCTGCAACATGTGGTGAGGTTAAGTTTTCTTTTAATGATTCCTATACCTATGAGGTAGAGTAACGCAGGATACTCTTGATAGGAGATCACCTATATAAATGCAAAGTATTGGTCACTTTGATTGAAACACTTATGAATCTAAGATATGGTCCAAGGCCAAAATGGACACAACATGAGAACAAAATATGTTAGAGTATTGTTATGTAAATACTATTGACTTGTTTTACATAAACTGTTGACTAGTTCAAGACATCACGTCACTATGCAACTAGTAAATCCGATAGTATTTTACTAAGGTAGGTTCAAAGCCACAAGCTACCTATCCTGATGTAACAATAACTCACAAAGACTTTTTAGAGAAAATACAAACGTACGTGAAATTCATTCATGTGGGGGAATGTTGGAAAAATATTGAATGAATTATAGAAGGAAGAAATGGCTTGAAAGGCTTGTCCAAAGGCTTGAATGTCTTGTCCAAGTGTGTTGGAAAAATTTGAATTTGGTGAAATAAATTGGAGGGAAAGTTGTCCCACATTGGAACAAATCCAATGTATTGTTCACCTGAAGTTTGGATTATGGGATTGGGCCTTTAGGGCACCAGATGTTTTGTTAAGGGGCAAGACGCTAATCGATGCAACAAACGCGCGCGCGCGGCCGGCCGGCGTGGTGAGGCGAGGTTTTAAGATCCGATTATTTTTTTTGGATACAATTTGCATCTCGTCTGCAAAACAGAAGGTTGGCCAAAAGTTGGCCGCCCGAGCTCATTTGATGATGAGCCCGAGCAGGACAGAAAGTTGGGCGCCCGAGCGGTTAAATTTTCTGTCATGGGTTGCATCCTTAGGCCATAAGACGTGCTATTTGGAGTCTTAGGTTATATATATCATTGATATAACACAGAGAAATGGATCGAAAACATCTGATATCATATATACAGCAGATTTAAGTTTTCTTCTATTAATTCTCCCTCACTCTCTCAAAAGAAAGTTCTGCGTATTTTAGTTCGCTGAAGTTCGAGATATTTTCTGTGCTGATATATCTCGTTCGCAAAGTCGTTGTATCTTGGAGACGATTGCCGCTAACGTTAAGCACTATTAAACGAGCAATTTTGTCTTACAGAAATAGAGATTCTCTCGCCTCTTCTTGTTCGTTATTGTTGTTGTTATTGTTGCTGGTTTTATTCAAAATTCGGAATACACCCTAATAACAGAAATAAAACTCAACGTCTAATTGATCTAGGTAAATTAATTAAGAAGAATATCATGGAATAAATGATACAAATGGTTTATAAAATAACAAATTAAGGTTTGATGTAATTTTTAAAGGGTATTGTCTTTTGACTTTGACAATATATTTTATTGGAAGTGTGGTTATGATCGTTCTCTATATGATATTTATTGTCAAAATGCTTCATCAAATCGATTGGGGTTAAGATATACGAAGTTTAAGTCTTGTTTTGATTTTATGCTCTCGTATGTAGAAATTAATGGCTTTCCATGTTGACTTTAAGGGGTGTGTATTCCATCTAGACTTCTAATGATTTTGTAGAGTTTAAAAGTCTAGAGGTGATCAATTTAAACTTTTATAAACTTTACAAAAGTCTAATTGTATTCAACATGGAGTTTCATAGAGTTTTAAAAAGTCATTTGGTATTCAAACTTGACTTTTTAAACCTCTATCAAAGTTTATAGATATCTAAAATGTCAATAAATCTCCATTGACTTCTATTAAATCTTTAAGTACAAAATTTGAAACATTAGGTACAACAATGAAAAGTTAAAAATTCTTCACCACTCATACCAAAGATTTGTAGAGATTTCTAATTATAAAAAACCTATAATATTTCGCCAAACATCACAAGCCTCATCTATATATCATAACTTACGTTTATTTGCTATTATTTTATCTAAACTTACGTTTATATCAAAATTTAAAAATAAAATCATGAAAAAAATAAAATAAACATACGTTTCTAATTTTAAAAAAATTCTCTGTATTATGATTTTTTTATTCTTTTTCTTAATATGTATATTTTTTACACACCATTAAATTATTTTTATTACAATATAGTATTATAACGAGTAAATTAATATTTAATTATTTTATTTTTTAAAAGTTGATTTATGTTAATTACATGGAAAACGGAAAATTTCAGTACTGCATTTATTTTTTATTTTTGATAATTTATTTTAAAATCTATTTTAGTTGGTGAAATGCTAATAATTTGTAATAAACAAAATTTATTACTTCATCAGCGTTTAATTGTGTTGTTACGTTTTAACAATATTAATATATTTGATTTGTTTTTTAAATATTTTTTTTTTGTTTTTAACTAACGAGTCAAGGATTTTCTCGAAGTTTATGATATGTTTGCTTGATGGATTCATACCAAATAATTTTCGTAAACATATCTCAATTATTTTAATTTAAAATAAACATGTTATGATAAGTAGATATATTATTTTCGTTAATACACTATAATTTTAAAATTTTTGTATTTGTTTGCAGATATTTGATTATCGACATTTTCAACATCGTTCAAGTTATAAAATCTATAGAATTCCATTAAAAATGTCTGTAGAAGTCTGCCAAAAAGTCTGCAGAAATCCATAGAATTATTTTTACAATTATGTGACATTCTATAAAAGTCAATAAAAATCTATCAACTCCACAAAAGTCTGTCATTTTAAAAAGTCTCTAAAAGTCATTAAAAGCCTGAATTTAATACACCCCTCTAAATTGAATGATGTACGCACTTATGATTATAAGTAGGTGATACCCTATGAATTTACCCATCACATATTTAGGCCCAATTGGAGTCCATTGCCAAGAAATATGGTTTGGGTACAGGCCTAAGTACGTAAGATTGACCCATGCCGGTAGGTGGTAGAGGCAAGACTTGTTTGAGTTGGAGTGAGAGTTGGAGTTGGGGATGAGCCTAAGAGTTGAGGAGCAGAGGAGATGGGAATGTGATGAGATGCTAAAAGGTGTGGATGAGCTTAAGAGTTGAGGATGACGATGACGATGACGGATGAAAGTAGTTAGAGTATAGCATAACTGAGGTGGGTGAGCCCTTAGCCTAAGATTCGTCTCAAGGGCGAGGTCCCTTAGCTTCGGTCTCACCTCATAAAGGTCAAGGTAACACTTAGAACCGCCCCAGACTAAGGGCGAGTAACGAATAAACAAGCGCGTGACTCTCACTCACGTGGTCCCGACGAAATATTCGTGATCCCTTACCTTCTCCTCTATAAATACTGAGTTTGCTCACTTCTTTTCCAACTTATTCCTTTCATTTTGAGGGGGGCACCCAAGCTTTTCTCTTCACTTATTTATTTTCCGACTTTAACTTGAGCGTCGAAGGAGATACGCCGGGACACCTTCTCTACCTCCTCTAACACTCTTTGTTTGGTTTCACGTTCATTTCGAACTTGATGCTTTGGGCTTAGGTTGGACTCGGACATCGGATTGGACCCTCTAATTTTAGTGAGTACCAGTAGGGAAAATAGTTTTTTGGTTCAATAACATAACTTGTCCAATTTTGAGTTTGATCAATTAAGTTTTCAAAGATTAATTTTAATACATTGAATTTTAATTTTTAACTATTTTGATTTAATTGCTGACTTGACATCAGATAAGTCAACAATATCTTATATCATGTTAGCTTTATTAATTGTCGATTGTCATATCATCACTATGTAGAAATATTACTAAAAGCCAACAAAAATCAAAGCTAGTTAGCCAAAACTAAAATTTGAATACTTGTGTATAAAAACCTAACATTAGAACATTAGTGGACCAAAAAGGTATAATGCTATTGATAAATTAAATAACTTATATTTTGGAGTAACTATCTTGGTCATTTTAATAGATGAACAAAAATATCATTTCTTTCCTTCAATAAAAGTTGTTATAACTTATAAGAATCTATTTTAGTAAATTTTAAAATAACTAAATAATATGTATGTATTTTATGAGATAGTTTGACGGATATTTATATATGACGAACTACTCATATTTACAACAAAATTAGCATAAAAAATAATTATTATTCTTGGTGACTCAAATAGGAGACATAGTTCACAAAATTGATTCGTAGTTCACAAAATTGATTCGTGAGACCGTCTCACATAACTTTTTGTGCTAAATAATTTGTTAATAAAAAAATTATGTTATATCATGATCAAATAATGATATTAGTAGTGCTTCAGCCGGTGGCCATTCACCTTGAATGTTTTGGATGTGTCCAAACTTTGAATTTCGACTGCACCATGAGGAAAGACATTAGTAATAACAAATAGTCCATTCCAACGTGAACGTAACTTACCTGGAAACAACCAAAGCCGTGAATGATAGAGCAGCACTTTCTGACCGACTTCGAAGTTCCTTCTAGAGATCATCTTGTCGTGGAAGACCTTTGTCTTGTCCTTGTAGATCTTAGAGCTGGCATAAGCATCATTGCGGATTTCTTCTAATTCTTGCAACTGTAGCTTCCGGTGCTCGCCGCTCTCATCCATTTGCATGTTGAAGTGTTTGATTGCCCAATAGGCTCTATGCTCCAATTCCACCGGCAAATGACATGGTTTCCCAAAAATCAGTCGATATGGAGACATTCCAATCGGTGTCAAAATTTGGTTGCGCTTAATCGTGTCACTCCCATAAGACATCATCCAAATGCAAGCTCCAATCCTTTCTAGTAGGATTCATGGTCTTTTCCAGGATAGATTTGATCTCTCTGTTCAATACCTCAGCTTGCCCGTTGGATTGTGGATGATATTCAATGGAGATCCTGTGCGTCACATGGTACTTTTTAAGCAAACTCACCAAAGTTCGATTGCAGAAATGTGTACCTCTATCATTGATGAGGGCTCTCGGAATGCCAAACCTAGAGAAAAGGTTATGCTTGATAAACTCTGCAACAACTTTCGAATTGTCAGTCCGGGTGGCCTTTGCTTTCACCCACTTCGAGACATAATCCACAACAAGCAATATATAAATGTATCCATAAAAACTAGGAAAAGGTCCCATGAAGTCGATGCCCCAAACATCAAAGATTTCACAAACTAGAATAGGTTGCTGGGGCATCTCCTTTCGTTGGGAGATATTACCTGTTTTTTGGCATTGAGTACACGACTTACAGAACACGTAAGCGTCTCGAAATAGGGAGGGCCAAAAAATTCGCTTTCCAACACCTTCCTTGCTGTCCTTTTCGCTCCAAAATGGCCACCACATGCATAAGAATGACAAAACGTGAGGATAGGGATTACCTCGCTCGTGGGTACACATCGACGTATCACTTGATCAGCGCAGTGTTTCCAAAAGTATGGATCATCCCACACATAATACTTCGCATCGCTCCTCACCTTGTCCTTTTGCGCCCTTGAAAATTCAGAGGGAAACCCATTAGTAACTAAATAATTCACAATGTTTGCGTACCAGGGTAATTCGGCGCTTGCTGAAAATAATTGCTCATCGGGAAATTCTTCTTGCAAATTCAGCTCCTCATCAACATGAACTAGGCGACTCAAGTGGTCAACGACTTGATTCTCGGTTCCTCTTTTGTCTTTGATTTCTACATCAAATTCGCTCATAAGTAGTATCCATCAGGTCAGCCTTGGCTTTTCCTCCTTCTTCGCCATCAGAAAACGAAGAGCTGCATGATCAGAGTAAACAATAACTTTAGTACCAAGTAAATAAGGGCGAAATTTTTCTAATGCAAATACCACAGCTAAAGCTCCTTTTCAGTGGTGGAGTAGTTTCGTTAGGCATCGTTCAGGATACGCGAAGCGTAGTAGATATCATGCGATGCTTTCCCAACTTTTTGTCCTAAAATAGCGCCAACTGCATAGTCACTGGCATCACACATGATCTCAAATGGCTTGCTCCAATCCGGTGGCTGGATTATTGGTGCAGATGTCAAGGAATCTTTGAGTTGATCAAAAGATGTTTTGCATGGTGCATCAAACTCAAACGGAACGTCTTTTTGCAATAGCTTGCACATGGGGGATGCTATCTTGGCGAAGTCCTGAATGTATCTCCTGTAGAAACCTCCATGGCCAATAAAAGAACGCACTTCCCGCACACATGTGGGATAAGGGAGAGACTGAATGATATCGATTTTAGCCTTATCTACCTCTATTCCTTTAGATGAAATGACATGACCCAATACAACACCTTGCCTAACCATAAAATGACATTTTTCAAAATTTAAAACCAAGTTGGTTTCGACACACCTTTTAAGGACAAGTGCAAGGTTAGACAGATAAGTTTCGAATGAATCACCATAGACAGTAAAATCATCCATGAAAACTTCTAAGATATGCTCGATGAAGTCCGAAAAAATACTAACCATACACCGTTGGAAAGTGGCCGGTGCATTGCAAAGTCCAAAGGGCATCCGTCGATACGCAAGGGTGCCAAACGGGCATGTGAATGTCGTCTTTTCTTGATCCTATAGCGCAAAAACAATCTGAAAATAACCATAATACCCATCAAGAAAACAATAATAAGGATGGCATGCTTATTGTTCAATCATTTGATCAATAAATGGCAAAGGAAAGTGATCCTTTCGGGTTCCCAGTTATCCCGGTTTTCTTGGGAACCAATTCATCATCCTTGTTTTTCACCACAGTTATCCCGATTTTCTTGGGTACCACATCTACTGGGCTGACCCACTGACTGTCAAAAATTGGGTAGATGACTCCAACTTCAAGTAGTTTCAAAATTTCAGCCTTGACCACCTCCATCATCGGTGGATTCAACTTCCTCTGCGGTTGACGTGAGGGGTTTGCTCCATCCTCCATCAAAATTCGATGCATACATGTGGACGGGCTAATTCCCTTGATGTCTGTTATAGTCCACCCAATAGCAATCTTGTGCTCCTGTAGTACCTTGACTAGTTGTTCCTCTTGGTCGGCTTCCAAACTATTGGAGATTATGACTGGTAATGTTTCTCCTTTACCAAGGAAAACATACTTCAGATGGGTTGGAAGTGTCTTTAGTTAGACCACTGGTGCCTGCAAAACAGATGGAAGACGCCTAGTGTTAGAGATTGGTAAAGATATGTAAGAGACATTACCTGACAGAGGTAGCTCAGGCAAACTATTCAGAATTTCCTCAATCTCCTTCACTTCCTCGCTGAATCCAATTCCATCATTCTGCTGAATGGGTGCAATAATAGCTACCTCTAGATCATCTTTTCCTGCATGCTCACAATAATCTTGTGCCAAGTAATCCACAATATCAACAGAAAATACAAAATCATCACTATCAAAAAATTTCATGGCATCATAAATATTAAATTTCACAACTTCTCCATCGAATTTCATAGTGAGTGTGCCACTGTGAACATCAATTTTGGTCATGAAAGTTTTCAAAAATGGTCTGCCTAACAAAATAGGACTATTATGATCTCTGTTTTCCATGTCTAGCACATAAAACTCTGCAGGAAACACCAAGTCATTCACTTGCACTAACACATCTTCTACTACTCCCCTAGGGTATGCATTAGACCTATCTGCTAACTGAATAACAATTCCAGTTTTGTTCAATGGACCAAGTTTCAAGGATGCATAGATAGAATATGGCATAACATTGATTGATGCTCCTAGATCCAACATGGCATTTTCAAGTCTAACATTTCCTATAGTGCATGGGATAGAAAACATACCTGGATCCTTGCATTTTGCGGGCAATTTTAGTTGGATCACAGCAGATACGTTCTTACCAAGTCCCACTTTTTGACAACCCTTCAGTGTCTGCTTCCTCTTTGCTGTGCACAATTCCTTCAAAAACTTTGCGTATCGAGGTACCTGCTTAATGGAATCTAACAACGGAATATTCACCTCACATCTACGAAAAGTCTCATAAAGATCCTTTATCCCTTCATCCTTTTTAGACTCTTTTAATGCTAAGGGAAAAGGGGCGACATGCTTATATTCAAAAAGTAGAGGAAACATACCTCTTGGCGCTTCTTCCTTGGTTGCTTCGCCATCAATCGCCTTTGGTTCTTCTTGTGGCTACTCCTTGGTTGAAGCCTCCACTTCTTTTTCCTTGATCTTCAACTTCTTCCCATTCCGTAGAGTGATTGCACTTGAGTTTTTTCTTGGGTTTGGAATTGTCTGAGATGGTAAAGCATTGGAGTACTGTGCTTCCATCTTATTGATGGTGGTGGCGAGCTGTCCCATCTGGGTATTCAAGTTTTGAATACTTGTTCTGGTTTCCTGTTGAAAAGCTACAGTGTTAGTAGCAAGATCTTTAACGATATTTTCAAGAAACTCACCTTGATTTGTAATTTGAGGACGCTGCTGCTGTTGAGGATACGGCGGCCTATAAGTTTGATTGTGCGGTGGTGCTTGAGGCCCCGATTGATTTGCTTGAGGGTTCCCATACCTCAGATTTGGATGATCCTTCCAACAAGGATTGTATGTGTTGGAATAGGGATCATATTTCCGCTGTGGTGGTCCAGGAAATCCTCCAGTAGCATTGGCTTGTTCAATCGAATCTTCTTGAAGTGTGGGACACATATCAGTAGCGTGTCCCACTGCAGCACAAATTCCACATGCCTTTGCAGTCTGTCCATTCCCTACAGCCATCTGACGCACAAGAGACGTCAATTCAATTAATTGTTGTTCAAGGGAAGAGACATTGTAGTGACCCATATCCGTCATTAATGATTAATGAGTAATTAATCATGTAATCATGTTTAGGTTAAGTAAAACATGATTAAGGAAATTCTAGGAGGATTAACGGATGGATCCAGGACACTCGAAATTAGGTTAGAGGGTTCCAAGACTCGAGTGGGATCGGAAGCAACGATCTAGGATCGGAGCGTCCGATCGACGATCGAAACGTCCGATCAAGAACGGAGCTTCCGATGGCTGTTGGTGACAGGTGTGTGGTTGCATGTGGACCGAATTGACACGTGGCAAACGGAGCGTCCGATCGGGGAACGGAGCTTCCGATCTGCCGAAACGGAACGTTCGATCGAGGAATGGAGCTTCCGATCGACGTCTATAAATATAGGGTCCGAGCTCCTCATTTCTTTCCAATTCCGAATTCCTCTCTTTCGCCCTAGTAGCTCTATTTTGGGCTTTGGGTACTCTTATTTTAGAGTTGGAGTAGGAAATATATTTTAGTATAGTCAGACAGTGTCTGACATAGTAGCGGGGCAGTGCTCGTGTAGCGGAGCAGTGCTCGAAGCTGTGGAGCTGCAGCAGGGGTATGCCCCTAGTTGCGGGATAGTCGCCATCAGTGGGCTGACGATGGACGCAGGTATAGCTATGGTCTCCTTAAATTATTTAGAAGTATTCAATAGCTTAGTTAAGGCTTTTAGAGCTTATTGAATGATGCATGGATATTTGCATTGTAGAGTTGATGATAGGCTTGAAATCTAGAGAGGGACTGCTAGGATTTGCCTGTAGTAAGGTACGTAAGTACTGACTAAGATGGCTAGCATGATATATATTATATGTGTTGCATGAGTATGTGCTCTATGTTTTACCATGTTTTACGGCTTTAGCACATGCATATGTTTTTACGGAGACTGCATCGGGATGATGTGAGTCATGATAGTTTCCATCAGTCGAGGCGATTCTTCCTGAGGATTCGTGTCTTGGGAATATACGAGTACCACGCGGAGTCACTCTCTAGCCCGGTACTGTGTATTCCAGGCGCCCAGAGAAAGTGATTTAACCCTGATTTTTGAAGTCACTTATGTGTTGCATATAAAATATATATCATTGCTTTCGTATTGAGCTTAGAGCTCACGTCCAGTGTTTCTGTATGTCTGGACACCCTATTCGATGGGGCAGTTGTAGGTGCATGGTTGGGCACCAGGAGCTTGGAATAGCCAGTGACCAGTGAAGACAGCAGGATTTAGCTGAAGGTTTTGCCTTTAGGGTTATTTATTTCGATTGGGTTGTATAATCAAATTTATTTATCCGGTTGTATTCTGCCGGTCTGTTTTAACTTAAGTCTTCCGCAGCGATTTATTTAATGCATGTTTAATTATGCTCCTAAACTCTGATTAGGTAGTGGATCCGGTCTGGGTCGCTACATTCATTGGTATCAGAGCATATACATGCAAGAGACTTGGGATATAGTACTGAGACTTTGGATTATCCTTGTAGGATTGGTGAGACCTAAGGATTATTTGGTTCTTCATTGCCAAGGTTTGCGGCATAAGTCTTCGCTATAAGGAAGGCAACAGTGATGAGAACACCGATAGTAGCATGAATATGCTGACTACAGTTCATCATTTGATGCATTGGGATGCTGATCGAAGAACATATGGATTCCAGCAGGAAAATACTGGGAGAGAAGAAAGAGAATATCACGTTAGATATCTCTGAGGACTTTTTGGAATGAATGGTGTGTAATAACCCATTTGGTTCCAGTACGAAGAGATTCTCCACTCGTAGTTGGAGAGATTGTCATTTAAACTCATGCAGAACATGGTTTTGCCGGTGTGCGTGTATCTATGCTTTTGGTACGCGTACGGGAAACTTCATGTTCAAAAGCATGATTTAGTTACAAGAAGAAAGCTGACGGTAGATCGTGAGCATAAGAGGTCGATTGACATGCACTGACGCAGAGTATAGCTGGTTAGCTAACACGTGCCATTTCTCCGAAGTTCTTTGCGGGAGGACATGTAGAGAGACTTGGACGGGAGTATGCTTGTATCGATGCGTGTATCGATTAGAAGCTTCATGCTCAAGGAACGAAGACTAGTACGATGATTTAAATACTGTATTGTTGTAGTTGTAAACAGTGTTTCAGTTGTAATAATCATCAGACTCGGTTGTATCATTCAAGTTATTGATTGTACATTTTGTATATTCGGAATACTGTAATTGTATTACATAGGGATTGTAATCAAGAAATTGTACATAACTTGAAGCAATGATACATGTTTTATTAATCTAGCAATTCATGGATGATTGCGTGTTTTTGCTAAGTTTAGCATTGATCCTAGTTGATTAGTGTTCAACTGTGGTGACTCATGGGATTTGAGTAGGGCCAACGGTGATTGTTGACTTGCGGTTAGTCTAGGTGTTTTCCTAGGATTGACCTAGTTAGTCAGTGGACTAAGATAGTGCCAGCGATGGGTGGACTCATCTAGAGGCATTAGGCATATTGTTCGGTTTAGAACATTTGGGCTTTGTTCTAGATTGTTTCTTGGAACAGTTGGCTGTCTGACCTTCGTTAGATTGAGACTTGTGATGATGGGTTTTCATCAGGATGCCAGGTCCAGTATATACCAAGAGTTGTGGACTATGATCATGACTAGACGTGATGGGGCGCGACCCTATGCCAGTGTTACTCTGGGAGTATTTACACTTCAGAGGATTACCTGGGAACCTTTTGTGCTTCAGGAGATGGCGGTGGGAAGGCTACTCAGTCTAGGGATTTGGCAGTAGTCACAACAGGGTATGACCTTGGATTAGATATCACAGGTTTGATATTGATGGTTCGATATCGTCTGATGTGTCAGAGATATCAGTGATAGTGTTCTGCTGTGGGAACCAGTCTTGGAGGGATGTCCTTGACAAGTGTGTGCTTTGAGCAGATAGATTTAATTTTTGACCGATGATTGCTGCTAGACGTGTAGATCTAGTAGGTGGATGGAATTCTACCAACAATGACTTGTGGTTGTCATCAGAGTTATGGATAAAGTTTCCTTGAGATAGGAATTATCCGAGATCCAGGATGGGATGCAGTTTCGAGACTTCTACTCGAATAAAAGAATTACTTCATGATGATTGATTTCATCAAGTGTCGGATCATATGATAAGTATTGTACAAGGATTATTGAGATCTGAGGGAAGCATGGCCTATACCCGTGAAGCCTTGGTGATTGCCCAGGTGGGTTATCGAGGTAAGCTACCCTAAGTCTTGAATTGTCGTACAGTCTTAGCAAGGGATCTGATCCGGAGCATGTTCGAAGATTGTGAAGATATTTGGTATTCGTTAGTTATGCTTCTTGGACTTGACGAATCGTGATGTTCATCTTGAAAGAACGAGGCAAGAATAATGAGTCCAGTGATTGCGCCAAGAACTGTCTGATATTTCGGAGGTTGAGCGTAGGATTTTCCCTGAGATGGAAATGGTCTAAGTTGATAAGATCGCGAGAAGATCTTGAACTTGGTTTGTCTTGATGATCATCTCGAGTGAACAAGACAAACAAGTAGTAGTGCTGAGACGACACAGGATTTGTGCCAATGACTACTAGTGGTTAATGATTAACTTTTTCAGATTTAGATTGATTAAGTCAGTGTACGAGATAGCTGTCAGTAATAAGACACGAGATTGTGTCATTAGATTACTAATAGCTATGTTTCGGTTACCAAGCGCGGGTTTGTTGTAACCAGAGAGTTTTTGTGTAATCCAATGTTTGGAATAGTAGACTTGGATCAGTCGAGTCAAGAGTAATTGATCGAGCCACTTAGGTGTTGACGATCAGTGGTTATCTAATTTGATAAGTGTGAGTATCAATCAGCAAATCGACGAGGTCGATGAGTAAGTCCAATCAGCGATGAATTGGATGTAGCAATCGATAAATGCTTAAGAGATGAGTACTTGGTGCAGTCTCGGAGCAGGTGGTACTTTGAAATCTCTAGGTGGTCGGAGATGAATTCACCAAAGAGTTTCAATTGACTTGAAGGGTCAAGTTAAGGGTTAACTTGACAGGAGACACAAGTGAAGGAATTGGTAACTTCCAGGATAGTGCTTTTGTGATGATGTCTTAAGTGTACCATTGGAGTTTGGAATCCAACGAGGATTGGATACTCATATGGACATCAGTTGTATGATCGCGAGGTGTAACATTAGCTGGGACTTAGTTCTCGAGATCCAGCAGGGGGTGTCACTAATTTTTAGCATATGGTGCGTAAGATTATTGAGACAATCGAAGCAGTCATTGATCGACTTAGTGGTCAACAAGATTTTTGTGGGAATTGAAGACTTCGCAAGACAGCGATGCATCGACTTTGTTCTTTCAAGTTAGTAAGTCACATCCGTGCAGACTGTTTGTCGAAGATATTACATTGCAGCAGTAGACAATAGTCGGAGGTGTTATATGTGACACACTACTCTAAGCACAAGTGTTTCCCAGGATCGGCTAGGGAATCGATGAATTAGTCTTTTCATTTGCTGATACTGATGAGTTCAGCAAGGGAAGCTATTTGACTATTGAGAATCCGTTGGAATTTAGTCCCAGGATCAGTGTGATTAACCTTGGGAGGTTGGTATGCGATGATGGTATCATCAAAGACTCCGAGTTGAGTTATACCAGGCACTTACAACTGTCGAGTTTTGAGACGGTATAGGAAGCGTTTTCATATGTCTGTGTACTGTGGAATGTCCCAGTCGAGCATATTGGTGGGAGCTTGCCTTAGTCTTGATTTGTATACAGTGATTGCGAGTATGTATAACTATCGGGGGATGTCCATCGATGGAATTCATGGGTGAATAACCTATGATTGAGATGATGTTAATCATCAGAGGCTAGAAATGACGTAGCATCATTATTGGTGAGTGATGATGTTTTCATCATAGCAGGGTGCTGAGGTATACTAAGAAACATGAACGGTGATTGGTATTAGACTGGATAGTTCCTAGTGTTGCCCTTGGGAAGCTGTTTTGCTTCGGTGAGGCATGGGGAGGATAATCAGTGTATGAAATCATGTTAAGCAGTTATATTGAAATATAACCCTGTGTCATTTAGATTCTCTTGAAGAGGATTAGAGCTTTGTTGTGCCAGCACAGTGTTGAGATTAGTGTTTCCTCACTAGAGGTGTTGGGCACTGAGGACTTTTGGTGACCAGTGGATTGTTGTATGCTTCGTGATCAGTAAGATCGTGAATGTGACGAAGGACGTATCAGTGCTGTGGCACATTAGTGTCAAGCGAGGTTAATTATCATCAAGTAATGCAGTGGTTTCCAGCTCGGAGAATGCTATTGTGATTTAGCATTTATGCAGTTTGCATATAATTCGACAAGAGTCTGAGTATGTCGGAAGCTATTTCGACCAGGCACTCAAGCAAGGGTCTTTTACATGTTCTCGAGGTTTTACCTTAGATTTCGAGGACGAAATCTTTTAAGGGGGGGAGAATGTAGTGACCCGTATCCGTGATTAACGATTAATGAGTAATTAATCATGTAATCATGTTTGGGTTAAGTAAAACATGATTAAGGAAATTCTAGGAGGATTAATGGAGCCCAAAATTGGATCCAGGACACTCTAAATTGGTTTAGAGGGTTCCAAGACTCGAGTGGGATCGGAAGCAACGATCTAGGATCAGAGCGTCCGATCGAAGATCGGAACATCCGATCAAGAACGGAGCTTCCGATTGTTGTCGGTGACAGGTGTGTGGTTGCATGTGGACCGAATTGACATGTGGAAAATGGAGCGTCCGATCGGGGAACGTAGCTTCCGATCTGCCGAAACGGAACGTTCGATCGAGGAACGGAGCTTCCGATCGACGTCTATAAATATAGGGTCCGAGCTCCTCATTTCTTGCCAATTTCGAATTCCTCTCCTTCGCCCTAGTAGCTCTATTTTGGGATTTGGGTACTCTTATTTTAGAGTTGAAGTAGGAAATATATTTTAGTATAGTCAGACAGTGTCTGACATAGTAGCGGGGCAGTGCTCGTGTAGCGGAGCAGTGCTCAAAGCTGTGGAGATGCAGCAGGGGTGTGCCCCTAGTTGCGGGATAGTCGCCATCAGTGGGCTGACGACGGACGCAGGTATAGCTATGGTCTCCTTAAATTATTTAAGAGTATGCAATAGCTTAGTTAAGGCTTTTAGAGCTTATTGAATGATGCATAGATATTTGCATTGTAGAGTTGATGATAGGCTTGGAACCTAGAGTGGGACTGCTAGGATTTGCCTGTAGTAAGGTACGTAAGTACTGACTGAGATGGCCAGCATGATATATATTATATGTGTTGCATGAGTATGTGCTATATGTTTTACCATGTTTTACGGTTTTAGCACATGCATATGTTTTTGCGGAGACTGCATCGGGATGATGTGAGTCATGATAGTTTCCATCAGTCGAGGCGATTCTTCCTGAGGATTCGTGTCTTGGGAATATACGAGTACCACGCGGAGTCGCTCTCTAGCCCGGTACTGTGTATTCCAGGCGCCCAGAGAAAGTGGTTTAACCCTGATTTTTGAAGTCACTTATGTGTTGCATATAAAATATATATCATTGCTTTCGTATTGAGCTTAGAGCTCACGTCCAGTGTTTCTGTCTGTCTGGACACCCCATTCGACGAGGCAGTTGTAGGTGCATGGTTGGGCACCAGGAGCTTGGAGTAGCCAGTGACCAGTGAAGACATCAGAATTTAGCTGAAGGTTTTGCCTTTAGGGTTATTTATTTCGATTGGGTTGTATAATCGAATTTATTTATCCGGTTGTATTCTGCCGGTCTGTTTTAACTTAAGTCTTCCGCAGCGATTTATTTAATGCATGTTTAATTATGCTCCTAAACTCTGATTAGGTAGTGGATCCGGGCTGGGTCGCTACATTCATTTACCTCGTTGTTCTTCCTTGGTGGATGCTCATTCCTGATGGTGCCAAATTGTTGAGAGTTGGCAGCCATACTCTCTATCAAAGTCCTCTCTTGTACCGGCGTTTTGTCCACAAAAACTCCTCCACTGGCTGCGTCTAGCATACTCCTGTCATGAGGTAACAAAACTTCATAGAAAAATTGTATCAATTGATTTTCACTTATCTGGTGTTGCGGACAGCTAGAACAAAGCTTCTTGAACCGCTCCCAGTATTCATGCAGTGATTCCCCAGAGTATTGCTTGATACCATAGATTTCTTTCCGGATGTTCGCAGCTCTAGACGCTGGAAAGTATTTCTCTAGAAAGGTTCTTTTCATCTCCGTCCAAGTTTTGATGGAGCCAGAGGGCAAGTAATATAGCCAATCCTTAGCAGCACTCTTCAAAGAGAAAGGAAAAGCTCTCAGCTGAATCTGTTCCTCTGTCACTCCATGGGGTTTCATACTCGTGCAGACCATGTGAAATTCCATCAAGTGTTTATTTGGATCC
>NW_027331818.1:0-30000 GCF_033568475.1 Henckelia pumila
TCACCTGCAAGACCATGAAAGGAAGGTAGTAAGTGAATTAATCCAGAATTAAGCTCAAAAGTAGCATTATTTTCTAATGTAGGAAAAGTAATGCATAAAGGTTGTTGATTGGGATCAGGAGTGCCCAATTGTCTTAGACTCAGGTTAGCATTGGCAGCCATCTCTTCTTCTGGAAAAGCAGCTCGAGCAGCGGCTTCTTGTTGTTGCCTTCAGAGTTCTCTCCTTCGCCTATGCAAATTTCTTTCCATCTCCGGATCGTAGAGAAAGTTTTCTTTAGCAAAATCACCTGAAAGCATAAATTAGAGAGAACTAGAAACAAAGAAAAGAAAAGAGAGTGAGATTAATGAAAATAAAACTAAAAAAAAAATGAACACAAAAAATTAACATCGTACCCCTGCAACGACGCCAAAATTTGGTTGCGCTTAATCGTGTCACGCCCAAATTACCCAACTCAATCAGATAATCACTAAAAATGTAGTAGTGTGAGTAGGGATCGTTCCCACGAGGAAAGGGAAATTTAATGTGTCCTAAGTAAACAAAAGGGGATTTTGAGATTTGAGATTAACTACTAAAAATTTAAACAATTAAATATTCAAGTTATCATTATCATGCAAGATTGAAAATTAAACTGGAGAAATCAATAAGAGACAAGACTTGGTATCAGTCGACTACACCCTTGATATTCATTCATTCAATCATCGATTCCCTAAAAATAATTAATCCTATTAAATATTCGTCATTGAAAATCAAATTCCTGTTTCACCTTAATTTTAGTTAATTAGAAAACAGCATTCTAAATTAACCATTACCAGTAAATTAACCCTTATAACAGCAATTTAGATTTAAATCCACGGAAGTATTCAAACTAGTAAAACTGACGAACCTAGACAACACAAACACCAGCGGTTGTATTTAGCCTAGTCAATAATTGATCCTACAATTTAATAAATTCAAGAGCAGAAAATATCAAACGTAGTTGCTTCGCAAATTAGTTCATTCAAACAATTACGGATTTGAATTCTAATTTAGCTATATATTGCAAAACAAAATCCTAAGATGGCCAATCCTAAAATCTCGCAAACAAACATGAAATAAACCAAATCAGTTATTGATACTTAACAAGAATTAAACACTACGAATCGAATCGAATCTCATGACTAAAATATATCAAGGTTTCGTCTCCCTCAACCAAGTATAAAAGGTTTAGCTACAACGATTCATCACCAAATCAATAAAAATTCAAAGAAAAGAAGAAAACTAGAGAGAAAATTGAAGAACAAAACCTAGCCTCCAAGAGAGATCCTCCAAAAATATCTGATAATAATCCTCAAAAATGGAATTAAGAGTCTAATAAAACCTAGAGTCCAAAATAACAAAATTTCCAAAATTATAAAATTATTCCCGAACAGGCTAGCGCGCTCGATCGCATTGAGTACGTCCGATCGAGCGCGCAATAATATGCAATTCACTGCCTTGAAATTCCTCGGCCCGCGCTTGATCGCCTCGAGTTCGTCCGCTCGAGCGCATGGAAAATGGCATACATTCTGCCTTCATTTTCTTCAACTTGAAATCTCCTACACATTAAACCCGGGAGTATGTTATGAATGTAAATGCATACAAAAGACAAAACTAAGATAAAACATGAACAAACCAATAAAATGCATGCAAACTAATAACAAAATAACAACAAAATATGCAAACAAAACACGACTATCAAAATAAAAGTATTAAATGTAGTATACTATTTCAATTAATGGGGCTTACGGTAAATGAGATCCTACCAGTACACACATTGTCTTAATGTAGATTCAAGGGTAGAAATCTATCAATTCATGAGGATCCTACTATTTTTTCAGTGAACCGTGTACCCCAAAAATATTGATAAATCCTCACCCTTAAATACATCATTGGAGTAGTTCCCGTAAAGGTAGTTAGGTTGAAATGATACATATTTTAGCCGTTTAAATGAAGAAAATGAAGATCAATTATAAAAGGCTCACTCCTAAACCTGAAGGTCCTCTCAAACATGTTTCAACCAAAGTATCCTATCAAGAAAATTTTTAAAGGCTACAAGAGGAACAAAAAAAAATAAGAAAAAACTCAACACTTTTTTAAAGTCATATATGATGAAGAGGATCAAGTCTTGCTATCTGTTACTCACCACACACTATGTATTATTTGGAATTTTTCAGTATTTTTATTGTGTTTAGTTTGGGTGCTAGGAGTTTCATGCGGTAATAATAAGTCTTACTGAAGTAGGTACTGAATTTGAGAAGAACACCTTCAAATGCACACTATAATGAGAAATCTTGTCGCATATTTATAGGCAAGGACCGGTAGATCCGATCCTTGTTTGGAACGTACGATATCTTGCATGTGTCAACGTGTCAACAACATCTTGGTACCTCAGTGGACATCTACATTCGGATGGTCCGATTAGAAGTTTATACTGTTCAAACAAATAGACGTCGTTATACTTTTGACATCTCATTGAACAGACTAGACATGCAACCAGCGGAAGGTTCGTTCTGTATTTCAATGATCCAATCTCACATTCAGTCCTTCCAAACTTACTTCAGTGGATCCGAACATCGAGGATGGCCCGAACTCTTATTGTTTGATTCGTAATTGTTCAATTAAGTTTATTTTCTTACTTAATTACCTCTTAATCATGTTTTGGTAGTTCAACTGCAAAATATTAATCATACTTGGTACTGTTATGCCTTAAATGCATACAAATATCGTGTTATGAGATTAATATTTTTAATGCAATAACAAGTCTCAAAAATTATGTTTTAATGATTACAAAACTGTGTTAATTGTTACAAATGATTTAAAGTAAGAAATTTGCAAATATTAATTTTTCATGTTAGAAAATTGTTGGAAAATTTAGTTTTGGTGTTTACAAGTTACAAAGCTTAAAAGCAGGTCTAAAGTACTTAAACAACTAAGCAGCGCCAAACTGATATTTGGAGCTAAACTGTTTCACGATCAACTACCGTGCTCAACTGGCCACGAGATGCTAAACTGACTCCATCAGTTTACACTCACTAAACTGATCGCATCAGTTCATCTGCATCGGTCTACTACCTTGCCATTTTCGTATAAGATCGTCCATACTCTGACACACTCTGCAGATGGTAGTGCCGCGATGCAAAGGGCAATGTCGGCTTCAGAATTCGTTGGTGATAGTGACAAATCCAACGGGAATAATTCTAAGTCTATCTGAAGATTCAATTTGAAATTATGACCGTTATCAATCTAGAGGGTATAAATAGAGCTCTTGATCGATCAAATAAATTGGTGGAAAAACGCTCTAAGAACTACGCTACTTTACGAGAATACAAAAGCTTTACACTCTGAAGAGTTGATTAAAGAACTCAAAAGCACAAACGCAGAATAGTTATTCTGATCATTGCAGGATCAATTTTGTGCTAAGGAATTCGAGTTGTATTCACTTTGTTTCATTATCAGTCTAGGACTGAAACTGAGGTGTTGTACTAGGAGTTCTTGTTTAGGCAGTGTCTAAGTCCTAAACCAGATCGGGGTTTTGCAAATTGCTTGTAAAATTCAAAGTTTTCTAGTGATATCCTTCCGAAGTGGAAGAAGGGGTGACGTAAGAGTGTTTGAAATCTCCGAAAATCCATAAACAATGCTTGTGTCATTTTAGTTTACTTACCATTATCACCTAAACCTAAACTGGTACTTACTCAGTGTTCAAATCTGCAATTTGGCATACTTTCGCACATACTTCTGTTTGCCAAATTCCATCAGACATTAAGATAAGCTAAGGATTCAGTCACTAAACCGATTGAATTCAATTATATTCTACTAAACTCCTTGAAAGTATATTCCACCCCCCCTCCTCTACACTTTCAACCGATCCTAACAAAAAATATTGAAGAATCGAAGAACAAAGTTGGTGGAATGAAATCGAAGAACCTATCAAGAGCTATAATTTTTGAATTGCAGAGTTCGGAAGGTCCGAAGTATTTTTCCAGAATATTTAAATGTTCCAATGCAAGTTCGGATGCTGCAAAGTTGGACTTCGGACGATCCGATGTATGTTCGGATGATCCAAAGATTTTTCCTTCATTTTTAATTCATCGGAAGCTAGTTTAAAATAGGCGAAGCCAAGACGTTTGTACAATCTGGTTCAATTTTTAGAATTAAATAATTCGTGGAACCAATTTCGGAAGCAATGAAGGTGTAGTTCGGATGATCCAAAGACCCGATCAGACGATCCGATCTCTTTACGGTGATGACAAGATTTAATTCAGTTCAATCAGAGTGATCAAGAAGTAAAACTTACAAGAAACATTGTTGAAATTTCATTATATTTTGTAGTTCAATCTGAACATAATCTGAATTGAGAGTGTCTTGGAGTTTATTTTAAGGGTTGATTGGATCGGATTTGTGCAAGTCGTTGTATAAATATAATTCTTCTAGTGGAAATCGTTCTTGAAACAGAATAATGAGAGACATAAAAGTTTGGAAAAATATTTTTTTTTGTCAATTAACTTTTTTAATTTTTGTTTTGGTCCATTAACTTTTCAAATTTTTGTTTTGGTACACTAACTTTTAGTTTTTGGATATTTTGGTCCAACTGCTGATGTGGCACCGGAAAATGCTGACGTGACATCAAAAAATGATGATGTGGTACCAAAAAATGCTGACGTGTCTAGTTTTCACGTCAGCAATTAGACCAAAATCATTGAAAATTAAAAGTTAGTGTACCAAAACTAAGATTTGAAAAGTTAATGGATCAAAACCAAAAAATGGACAACTTATTGGACAAAAAAAACATTACTCCTAAAAGTTTTAACTTCGAACTTTCATACAAATCTCGTGTTCGTTATTTTTATTTTTTGCATAATTTAATTCAGTTTTCCTTAAGCTATCCAGTTCAATTAGTGCGTGAGAAAATTTTCTCTTGACTAAATAAGTTCTCGCAAGAAAATTTATGTTAAGAAAAATTCTAACAATCGAGCTGGAATCTCAGCTTAATTGTAAGACAAGTTTTGAAAAATATCTTATGTGTGTATTCCCCCCTCTACACTTTTTCGATCCTAACAATTAGTATTATTTGTATCTACGTACTTGTTCATTTGTAAATTATATAATCGAACAGAATAAATTAGAAAGTATGGTAAAAAAAGATTTTAAAAATATTAAGAGTATTTTCATATTTTATTTGAAAGCAAGAATGCATGACATGAGTTATAAATAAATAAGGTAATTAAAGAGTCACATAAATAAATAAATAATAATTGAGAAATAAATACATTAATTATGTAATAATGAAAAGGGACGTAGCCATGTAAATTCACAATTAAACTCACATAATTATATATATAAAAATAAAATAAAATAATAAATAATATATATACTTCCCATGAGATTTAATATGGATGAAATATATAATCTCATTCATAAAATAAAACCAAGAGCATGTATCATAATATTATACATTTATAACCTTAATCAACTTCATCCAACTTAGTAGCAGGGCCAGCAGTACTGGAGTACATCTTTGCAATTATAGGGTCGCATGTGCTCTTTAGTTCTTCCAGTTTATCCTTAAACTCATCTTCTCCGGCGAGTTCGTTGCTTTCCAACCACTCATTAGCCTGCTCAATGGCAAGTTCAATCTTCCTCTGCTCCGAATATGTCAATTTCGAAACAAAGTTCTTGTCCCTATTAATTTTACTTTCCATATTGTAGACACGATTTTCCAGTGCATCCTTGGCCTTAGCTTTCCTCCTATGTTGCTCATCTTCGACCTTAAAACGCTCCGCCTCTTGCACCATACGCTCGATCTCTTCGGTAGACAACCTGCCTTTGTTGTTGATGATTGTCATGTTCCTTTTGTTCCCTGTCGTTTGATCTTCGGCCGAAACGTTTAAGATCCCATCATAGTCAATATCGAAGGAGATTGTTATTTTAGGTACGCCCCTAGGAGCAGGTGGAATTCCAGTGAGCTCGAATTTACCCAACAAGTTGTTATACATGGTCCTCGCCCTTTCTCCCTCGAACACTTGGATGAGTGCTACTGTTTGGTCATCCGCACAAGTCATGAATTGTTCCTCTTTCTTTGTAGGTATAGGAGTGTTTCTTGGTATTATTACATTCATATCACCTCCTTTGACTTGCACGCCGAGGGACAGGGGCGTGACTTCGCACAACACTATGTCGTGAACCTCTTCATGACTGCATTGGCCAGTTAGTATTGCTGCTTGAATGGCTGCACCCGAAGCGACGGCCTCATCAGGATGAATGCTCTTGCACAACTCCTTTCCATCGAAAAAATTTTGCAGCATTTGTTGCACTTTGGGGATTCTAGTAGATCCCCCGACAAGCACCACGTCGTGGATACTTTTCTTGTCCATCTTGGCATCATTCAGACAACCCTCAACTGCTTCAATGCATTTCCTGAACAAATCTATATTCAGTTCCTCAAACTTTGCACGCGTTATTTTGTGGTCGAAATCAATGCCATCGTACAAACAGTCAATTTCAATGGTTATTTCACTGGTAAAAGACAGATTCCTCTTCCCCTTCTCACAAGATGCCCTCAACCTCGCCATTGCTCGGGGTCGACACTTGCGTCTTTCTTGTGCTTTCTCTTGAACTCTTGAACACAATAGTTAACCATTTTGTTGTCGAAATCCTGCCCTCCGAGGTGCGTGTCACCAGCAACAGCCTTAACCTGAAACACATTGTTCTGCATAGTGAGAAGAGACACATCAAATGTGCCACCTCCGAGATCGAAAATAAGCACATTTTTCTTTGCAGCAGAGTCGTTGAAATTAATTTCCAGGCCATATGCAATGGCCGCAGCAGTTGGTTCGACAATGATACGCAAGACATTAAGCCCAGCAATGGTTCCAGCATCCTTGGTGGCCTGCCTCTGGGAATCATTGAAGTAGGCAGGCACCGTAATAACTGCGTCTTTTACTGTTAATCCAAGAAAACCTTCTGCGGTTTCTTTCATCTTGGTGAGGACCATCGCAGAAATCTCTTCAGCTACAAATTTTCTTTCTTCACCTTTGTACGTAACCAAAATCACGGGTTCATCACCCCGCCCGGAAACGACTTTGAAAGGCCAGAGTTTCGCATCACTCTGGATCGATAGGTCGCTGAACCTCCGACCGATCAACCTCTTAGCATCTGCAACCAAAGAGGGCAAAATACTTGTAATTAACGAAATTGTTGATGATGAACAAAAATGATCAGCATGGACTTGAGACAATTATTACAAAAAAATTGGACTAAGACATCATTGGCCTAACGAATTCAACTATTGATTGAATATACTTTATCATATTTGAATCGTATTTATAAAATTAGCAATTTAGCATGAACTTTTTAATTTCTCTTTTTAGTACTTTGTTTCAGTATCGACACCATCCCGATCGAGGACAGTAATGAAGGAAAAAATTACTTTTATATATTCTTTCCTTATAACATTTTTACTACAATTTTGAATAATTATACTCTATTGATACACACAACAACAACAACAAAAATAACAACTATATATAACGTCTGACCATATACTGTGTTGCTTGGGTTCGTGGCGGCAAGATTCTTGGCGGCATCGCCGATGAGACGATCGGTTTCAGTGAAAGCTACGTAAGAAGGCGTCGTGTGGTGGCCATGATCATTTGGTATGATCTCAGCACGATTGTGTCGCCACACGGCCACACATGAATAAGTTGTTCCCAGTCAATTCCAATCGCGGGTGCTTTGATTTTCTTATCAGACATTATGGATCGTATATATGTAATAATAATAGTATGAACACGATTTTTTGCGAACGTGGAATGAAGAGGAGGAAATGCAAACCCGAAGTCTGTATTTGATGTGGTGAATGAAGCAAGATTAACAAGAAATAGTTGATACAAATGGTTTATAAAATATTAACGTACGGTGCTTTAATATTACTATTTTGTTTGTTTTTTATTTTATTTTTTTTAAAAAAACGGGTATATTTAACACCTATTGACTTTGGGAAGAGCCAGTCTTTTTTGGGGCATAATTATGTATGATCGTGTTTCCCATAAGACATACTTTTTCACGACGTGCATGTATTATATGGTTTTCAAACATATTTGAAATTTTGAAAGTTTCAAATGTTCATTCAGTTCCATTATTTGATTAGAATTATGTATGTCTAACTAAAAAAAGGAAGTGAAAATAACTAAAAATGACACGAGGATTTTCAACGTGCAGTTCAGAAAAATTATTCCTACTCCACGGGGTATTAATGCGCAATGGATTATACACCACTCTTGTATTGTACATATTACAGAGTATCGAGTGATGAAAGGCTTTCTAGGAGCAGAGGACATTTTAATTGTTTGGAATATAATCAATTTAGTCCTTGAACTTGTCATGTTTGACTTTTCTTTTTTTCTTTTTTTTTTTTCCCTAACTTGTTATAGTCGTGTTTTACTCTGTAAAACAGTTCAGATTATCATAATCCAAAACATTTTCTGAGCTATGAAGATATTGGAAATTAATTATATTCTAGACTATTATTATTTTTAATTATATCGAAAAATTTGTTTAAATATAGAACATAAATATTACTATCTTCAATTATTGAGAAAATATTTTACATACATAGTCCAAGTCTAATTTTAATATTTTATGCTCTCGCAAGTTGATAGGGATTTCCATGTTGACTTTAACGTAAATGGTGCATAAAGAATATGTTAAAACGACTTTTATAATATAGGGAAAATTGTGTCAAACACCTCCTTACAAAAATAAAAAAAAAAAAAAAAAAAAAAACACAGTCACACACACAAAACCATTACAACAAATTAATAATTAATAATATTTTAAAATCATGTGTTTTACAAATCCACAAAAATTAACTTTTATAAAACCGTCTCAAACATTAATTATGTGAGACAAATTTTTAATATAACTCGAATGATAAAAAAATATTAATTTTTATATAAAAAATATCACATTTTACTGCACACATAAGCCAAAGTCAAATTGTCCACATGTATAGATCCATAATACAGTTTTCCAAGAGATTTATTATTAAAAATGAGTAGTGTTCGGCTGCAAATGAGATGTGTAAATCTATCTGAATTTAAAAAACACAAGGTTTTAAAAGACCTTTAATTTAACATAAGAGATTTGCTTCTTTTGATATCTTACAGCTGGGGGTGATAAATGAAAATAAAATATTTGGTTTCGATGAATAATCAGGCCTGTACGTATATCACTTGTTATCACATTAATTCTAAACTTAAACTACTCTGAATATAGTTATACAATAATGGCTGGAAAAAGCAAACCACCGGCAATTGGAATCGACTTGGGCAACACTTACTCATGTGTAGCAGTGTTGAGGCGAGATCGTGTTGAAATCATTCCCAATGACGAAGGCAACCACGTCATTGTTGGAAAACTCGGCGTTCAGATCAATCAGAATTGATACCCGGTGCAGCGGAAGTTTAAAAATTTTTGTATGGAACAATTCCATAGTGTGGGTATCAAGACTTACGATTAAATTATGTGTGTGTAAAAATTAAATAACGATTATTAAATTTTTACCTTTAATCTCGAATCGAGATTTATGGACACCAACAGATTTCTCTGCTCTTGTTGTATCTCCCTGGAACTGATGGACGAACGTTTCTTCAATCAGGTCCATGAATAGAGATTTAATCCCTCTGATAGATTGCACTAGAAAATCTATCAGAAGTTTTCTACGATGAGAATAACGAATTTGATTCGCTAAACCAGACTGCAATTCAAAATCACAGACCGGAATATCTCGAGTAGAGGAAGAGGGGGGCGGCGGCTACAAAGAGAGTGAAGGCTAGGGTTTTCGAAAATCCTCACTCAATTGTGACCTGTTGTGTCTAATTTCTGTACTGCAATAACTTATTTATAATGCAGGCCACTAACAGCTTAGGGCTCATTAGTCATAAGTTCAGGCCCGACAAGCAAAGCCCGCATGTTCAGAAATTAATATAAAATTCATCGTGACTCCGATTGATAAACCGATTTCACCAATGTGCACAGAAACCATTTCTGCACCTTTTAAAGTCAAGATAAATTTTTCTGAATCCGAATTCAGTGGTTTTCAAAAATGTCCATCCCTATGTCATTTTAGGAAATCTTACTCCCTCACTCTTATTTAAGAAGTCCAACTTCTTTGTTCATTAAATTTAACTCTTTAAATTTAACTATCTCAACGGGGATTAAAAATACATTACTCTGTGTGACCCTCAATGGTTCAGGGATACAGCTAGCCGTGGGCTCACAACTCCTTGTGACTCGGAACAACACTTTCCGACTTGCCCATCGAATCATGGTAAAGCGCCTAGCAACATCGCCCCATGATTCCCTAGGTATCACTGATAGTGCCTACAAGAACCAATAGATTTTGGTTAGCGTACAGTACGGTCCCTTCATCCATATATCCCGATCAAATCAACAACCATTGGTATATCGAGAGTCGCTCGAGATTCGATAACTATGCAATACATCTTGAAGATCAAATAGCGACATCGCATGTGCTACTAAGAAACCATTTCTTAAAACACATCAAGTACTCTGGCCAGAGATTCGTCACACTAATATCTCTTCAGATCGCATAGGATATCCACACTCGCAAGTATGTGGTGAATCCTTGACAACAATGCATCGACTCCTATATTTGTTGTAACTGTACCCAATCCCGACACCTGATGACCCCAATAGAGTCGGTAAACGAGTCAAAGCACAGTACTAGCATATAGAGTCTCAATGGTGTTTCAAGTAGTAAGGACTAATGGTGTACAACCAAAACCGCGGACTTTATCCACTCGATAAGTGATAACCACTTGGAAAGTCCGGATAGGGTAGTTCGATCATTCATCATATGAATATCCATTTGCATGCTTCGAACATCTCCATGTTCCCTACCAATGAAACGTGGTACTCTGCATCGCAAATGCTAGTCTCAAACTCGAGCGATCCTTATCCTTATTATCGGACGGCTCAATCGACTAGGAACAGTTTAGAATATACAGTGACTATAAGATGTGTTTCATGATAGACATCCCCATGTTCTACCACATCTTACATACACTATAGTATATTCAAGGTCTTTATCAAAACAATAATAGTATATCACAATATAACAATATGAAGAAAGATAAAGTCATTGCCTTTAATAAAAGTGTAAATTATATTAAACAAAAGATTGTTTATACAAAGAGTCATCAAAGCCCATAGCCACAAGTTGGCTCACTGGGCACCCACTCTTTCAGTCACGCCTTCCTACGTTGTTTTCAACAGAAACACATGTCTGGTTGGCGATGTTGCCAAGGATCTTGCGGGAATGAACCCGACTAGCACTGTTTTCGGTACTGATCATAAGCATATTGTAGTGTGTTTCAGCTTGATGGATGGATCTTGTACTTATTTTCTATTTTCACTCGATTATATTGCAGATGCTAAGAAGTTGATTGGTCGGATGTTCAGCGATCCTTTTGTCCAGGTAGGTAGGAAACTCTGGCCTTTCAAGGTGATTTGTGGCGCGAATGATAAGCCCCTGATCATTCTTGTATACAATGGACTAGTGAAACAATTTTCTCCCGAAGAAATTTATTCAATGATCCTCACCAAGATAAAGGAAATGGCAGAAGCTTTTCTCGGGTTCACAGTGAAAGAAGCAGTTATCACAGTACCTGCCTCCTTCCACTTTTTCCAGAAGAAAGCGACCAAGGATGCTGCAGCCATTTCTGGCCTCCATGTCTTGGATATAAGTACCGACCCAGTCGCTGCAGCCATAGCTTATGGTCTGGACAAAAAATATAGCAATACCTGGCCAAAAAATGTACTTATTTTCGACCTTGGTGGTGGCAGCTTGAATGTGTCTCTTCTCACCTTGGTGAATGGTATCTTTTAGATACAGGCTATTTGCGGTGACAACGTTGGAGGAGAAGATTTTGATAATAGAATGGTCAACAATTTTGTGGAAGAGTTCAAGAGAAGGCACAAAGAGAACATACGAAACAACCCTCGATCCTTGGAAAGGTTGAGGACTGCTTGTGAAAGAGCAAAGTGGAATCTGTCTTCTTTAACAGAGACAACGATTAGCATCGATTGTTTGTTCAATGGAATTGATTTCGACTATATTCTAACCCGAGTTAGATTTGAGAAGATCAACATGGACTTGTTTGAGAAATGCATTGTCCATGTTAAAAGGTGCTTGAAGGATGCCAAGATGGAAAAGGGAAATATCCAGGACGTGGTGCTTGTTGGTGGATCATCTAGAATTCCAAAGGTGCAACAATTGCTTCAAGATTTCTTTAATGGTAAGGAGTTGTGCAAGAGCATTTACCCCGAAGAGGTCGTGGCACATGGAGCTGCAATTCAAGCAGCAAATTTAAGTGATGGGGTAATAGATGTTGGAATTCAAACAATTTTGTTGGATTCAACTCAACAATGGTGGCTACAAAGTTAAGGCATTCACATTGCCATGGTTTCACACATTACCTAACCCCCCAAATTTTCCCTATAAATAGATCACAAACCTTTGCTCCAAATCCATCCCAAGAAATACCAAAAACACAAGCAATAAAGAGTGTTTTTGTAGCCTAGTCATTTAGATAAATTTTAGTATGCTCTGTGGTTGCGGCGATGTCCGATCTTCCACATCAGAAAGAATTTTCTACGTGATTAGATTTGTGTGAGTTCCACTAGTAAAGTGAGATCGAGTGTGTCATCCAAGAAAAGTTGTTCTTGAAGTTCTTGGTATCCCCTAAGTTGTTCTAGGGAGCGTTGTTGTTATCTCCTATTATTCTAGGAATGTGTTGTACCCATTATTGATATAGTGGAGATTTTCTTGATGGACTTAGGTCCCGTGGTTTTTTCCTAATTTGGGTTTTCCACGTAAAAATCCTTGTGTCGTTTTCTTCGTGCTTATTATCTTGATTGATATTGATATCATGGAAACGCTTTGATCCGATAGTATCACTGAAGGGGAAAAGAATCAAAAGCTTTCGCTACATAAAAGTCAATTAATTTTGGCTATCTTTCCCAACAAGTGGTATCAAAGCCACGTCCAATGGAGGAGCCCCTTGGAGGGATGTTCAAACTGAACGGGTCAAACTATTCCATATGGAAGGCAAGCATGCTGGATCTTCTATATTGCAAAGATTTGTACTTGCCCTTGAGTGGTGATGAAGCCAAGCCAGAAAATCAATCAAATGAAGAATGGATTATACTACATCGAAAAATTGTCGGCTACATACGACGTTTTATCGAACATAGTATCTTCCATCACTTTGCAAACGAAGATAAAGCTGATGCTCTGTGGAAAAAAATTGAAGCTATGTTTGAGAGGAAGAATGCCTTAAACAAAGCCTCAATTATCAGAAGTATCGCACGACTCAGATACAAAGAAGGTGCAAATATGACGGAGCACCTAAATACTTATCAGGGTTTAATCAACAAATCTACCACCATGAAGATTGCCCTAGATGATGAAGTTACAGCCTTGTTACTACTGAGCTCTTTGCCAGATAGTTGGGATACTCTTGTGGTATCGCTCAGTAATTCTGCTCTTGATGGAAAAATGACATTACAAACAGTCAAAGATTGCCTTCTCACTGAAGAGTCTAGAAGAAAAGAGCAAGAATATAACTCTGAAACCAAGGCATTGGTCACAGAAACGGCTGATAATCGAGGACGAAGTTACACCAGAGGTCTTCAGAAAGGAAGAGACAAATCCAGGGGGAAGTCTAAGACCAGAAAAGAATTCAAGTGTCATTATTGTGGAGGTCCTAACCATTACGAAAGAGAATGCAGAAAAAAGAAGAGAGATCAAAGGAATGGTACAAAGTCAGAAGAGAAAGACACAGCTGCAGTTACATCTGATGGAGATATTATCATTCTTGGCGATGAAGCATGTTTCAACGTATCATTCCAACAAACTGATTGGATAATTGATTCTGGAGCTTCATATCATATCACTCCACACAGAGATATGTTTGCGTCCTACTCAAGTGGAAACTTTGGAAAAGTTAGAATGGCCAATCAAGGTATGACAGAAGTCATTGGTTTGGGGAGCATTGTCTTGGAGACAGATACCGGATCTCGTCTCACTCTCAAAGAAGTTCGCCATGTTCCAGATATTCGACTTAATATCATTTCTGCTGGAAAGCTTGATGATGAAGGTTGTGTCAGTCACTTTGGAGAAGGAAAATGGAAACTCATCAAAGGTTCTCTCATTATCGCTAAAGGTGTGAAGCAAAACTCTCTCTATCTAATGCAGGCTAAGGTATCCAATGGAGAGGTTAATGTATCTACAAAGAATTCCACCATTGAATTATGGCACAGGAGACTTGGCCATATAAGCCAAAAGGGAATGGAAATTTTGGCTAGAAAGAAACTCCTACCTGAAGTATCTGGTATGCACTTGGAAACCTGTGTTGATTGTTTAGCTGGAAAACAACACAGAGTTGCATTTCAAAGTTTTTCTCCAACTAGAAAAACCCAACGCTTGGATTTAGTGCACACAGATTTGTGTTACATGAAAGACAGAACTCTCGGCGGTGCTCTTTATTTTGTGACCTTTATCGATGATTTCTCCCGAAAGGTCTGGTGCTTTGCGTTAAAATCTAAAGATCATGTTCTTGAGATCTTTAAGAATTTTCACGCAAAAGTTGAAAGAGAAACTGGAATGAAGTTGAAATGTGTTCGCGCAAACAATGGTGGCGAATACAGGGGTCCATTTGAGCAATATTGCTCAACTCATGGAATCAGGCTTGAGAAAAGTGTTCCAAAAACACCTCAGCACAATGGTGTGGCTGAAAGAATGAACAGAACAATTTGTGAGAGGATAAAGTGCATGTTATCTCAGTCCAGATTGCCCAATTCCTTTTGGGGTGAAGCTATGAGAACTGCAATTGATTTGATCAACCTTTCTCCATCAGCTCCGTTAGATGGTGATGTTCCTGACAGAGTTTGGTTTGGGAAATATGTCTCCTACAAACACTTAAGAGTGTTTGGATGCAGAGCCTTTGTTCATATTCCAAAAGATGAAAGATTCAAGCTTGATGATAAATCCAAAAAGTGCATATTTTTGGGTTATGGCCATGAAGAGTTCGGATATCGACTATGGGATCCAGTAAATCAAAAGATTGTTAGAAGCCGAGATGTTGTATTTCTTGAAGATGAGATTGGTTGTGATATTGAACACAATAAAGAATCACAACAATCTAATTCAGAAATCCCAGTCAATCTTGATCCAGTTCGTTCACCCATAGTTCGTGATCATGGGGGAGATATACAGAGTGATCATGAAGAGTTAGTTGAACCAGATGATGCTCAAGACAACACTTCTGATTCATCTTCCGAGACAGAGATTAGAAGGTCAACCAGACAAAGAATACCTTCTACAAGATACAGTCCACATGAATATGTGATGCTCACTGATGGCGGAGAACCAGAAAGTTTTAAAGAAGCTGTATCAAGTGCCCAAAAAGATAAGTGGATCGAAGCGATGAAAGATGAAATGCAGTCGCTTCAAGACAATCATACCTATGGATTGGTAAATCTACCAAAAGGTAAGAGATCACTTAAAAATAAATGGGTTTACAGGTTGAAGACTGAAGAAAATGGATCACGACTGAGGTACAAAGCAAGGCTGGTCATAAAAGGTTTCAACCAAAAGAAAGGTGTTGATTTTGATGAAATTTTCTCACCAGTGGTGAAGATGTCCTCTAGCAGAGTTGTTCTTGGACTTGCTGCTAGTCTGGATTTGGAGATAGAACAACTTGATGTCAAGACCGCATTTCTTCATGGTGATCTAGATGAAGAAATATATATAGATCAGCCAGAAGGATTTAAAGTCAAAGGCAAAGAAAACATGGTCTGTCGGTTGAACAAAAGCTTGTATGGATTGAAGCAAGCCCCAAGGCAGTGGTACAAAAAGTTCGATTCATTCATGATGAGTCACGGGTATAGGAGAACCTGTTCTGATCATTGCGTATTTCTTAAGAAATATGATGACAATGATATCATCATACTATTATTGTATGTTGATGATATGTTGATCATTGGTCACGATTCAACCAAGATAGACAAGCTTAAGGGGGAGCTTGACAAGTCTTTTGCAATGAAAGACTTAGGACCAGCGAAACAGATTCTTGGAATGAAGATCTCCAGGGACAGACTAAATAAAAAGTTGTGGCTATCTCAAGAACAATACATTGAGAAAGTTCTTGAAAGATTCAAAATGGATAAGGCAAAGACCGTTGGCACTCCACTTGCAGGGCATTTCAAACTAAGTTCAGGCCAATGTCCTACAAGTGATGAAGAAAAGAAAGAAATGGAAAGTGTTCCTTATGCTTCAGCAGTTGGCAGTTTGATGTATGCAATGGTGTGTACGAGACCTGACCTCGCTCATGCAGTTGGCGTGGTAAGCCGATTTCTCTCAAATCCTGGCAAAGATCACTGGTCAGCAGTGAAATGGATATTCCGATATCTGAGAGGTACTTCTAGATTTTGTTTGAGATTTGGAAGTAACCTACCTGTGTTAGAAGGATACACTGATGCAGATATGGCTGGTGATGTTGATTCTAGAAAGTCCACATCCGGATACTTGATGACTTTTGCAGGGGGAGCAGTCTCATGGCAATCAAAACTTCAAAAGTGTGTGGCATTATCCACAACAGAAGAAGAGTACATAGCCACAACCGAAGCATGTAAAGAACTTCTATGGTTGAAGAAGTTTCTACAAGAATTAAGGCTTAAGGCAAGACAAGTTTACGCTCTACTGTGATAGTCAGAGCGCAATCCATTTGAGTAAAAACTCCAGTTTACACTCAAGATAGAAGCATATTGATGTGAGGTATCATTGGATCCGAGATGCGTTAAATGACAAGATGTTACATCTTGAGAAGATACATACTGATGAAAATGGTTCCGATATGTTCACAAAGTCATTGCCAAAAGAAAAGATGGAAAGCTGTAGAAGTGCAGCAGGTTTGATTGAATTTACAAATATGTTTGAGGGGGAGAATTGTTGGAATTCAAACAATTTTGTTGGATTCAACTCAACAATGGTGGCTACAAAGTTAAGGCATTCACATTGCCATGGTTTCACACATTACCTAACCCCCCAAATTTTCCCTATAAATAGATCACAAACCTTTGCTCCAAATCCATCCCAAGAAATACCAAAACCACAAGCAATAAAGAGTGTTTTTGTAGCCTAGTCATTTAGATAAATTTTAGTATGCTCTGTGGTTGCGGCGATGTCCGATCTTCCACATCAGGAAGAATTTTCTACGTGATTAGATTTGTGTGAGTTCCACTAGTAAAGTGAGATCGAGTGTGTCATCCAAGAAAAGTTGTTCTTGAAGTTCTTGGTATCCCCTAAGTTGTTCTAGGGAGCGTTGTTGTTATCTCCTATTATTCTAGGAATGTGTTGTACCCATTATTGATATAGTGGAGATTTTCTTGGTGGACTTAGGTCTCGTGGTTTTTTCCTAATTTGGGTTTTCCACGTAAAAATCCTTGTGTCGTTTTCTTCGTGCTTATTATCTTGATTGATATTGATATCATGGAAATGCTTTGATCTGATAGTATCACTGAAGGGGAAAAGAATCAAAAGCTTCCGCTACATAAAAGTCAATTAATTTTGGCTATCTTTCCCAATACCTTTATACTCATTATCATACTCCAGTAAGATCCAGATTTATGTTAAAGACTCGGCAACATCTCTCCTACTTGACCTTCTTCCCAGCACAACCATATCCCTGTCTTGAGTCTGACCCTATCCTCGGAGATACTCAGAATCGGAGAAACCTTGAAACGTTCACGCGGCACAGTTGAACTCACTGCTGGCCGCCCACGCGATATATGCCTTTATTATGTCCTTCAGTAGAACAAGTAGTTTCTAGCACATATTTGTTCTACACTTAATCCAGCAGACAGTAGCTTCGCGTAAATCCTGACAATATTTATTTTTAAAATATAAAATTGATCCTAAAAAAAACACTGAAGTTATAAAAGTGAGACTGAAGTGGAAAAAATCTGGAGACGTTAAACAAAGCAAATTAAATCGATTGTGGATCTCTAATAGTGTTAAATAATATGTTGTGTGAGACTTAATTTGAGCTCTCTTCTCACTAGCATAGCGCCTGAAAATATAGTTCAGGATATGTTAAATATTATGTAATTAAGAGCTTGAGATATCTCATGATTCATAATTGTATACTAATTCTGAATGACAAGACCAAGTAGATTTAAGGGAACTATTGATTTTTTCTAACACAGTACAACAAATGGGACAAGAATGAATTGCGACGCGGCATTTACTCATGTTCATCCCATATCATTTTCTAAAGCCATCAGGTAATCTCGAACTCTCTGAGGAATATAAAAAGTAGATAGCTATTAAAAATGGTTGACGCGAGCTCACCCTATTTGACTTGCAGACTTAGTCATTTTTTCTCTATATTATATATTTACGTCACACGGCAAATTTATCCCGCAATTCGCTCCATAAAACCTATCATTTCACTGGACGGTACAATTCACTCTTTTTGTCTGCTCCTTATATAAACTATGAACAAATACAAGCTCTCTTTATGATCAAAGGTCACCACCCAGAAAAATAAAAGGCGGAAAATCAAAAGTCAGTGAGGAAAAAATTATTATAGCTCCTTCGACAATGGAGTCTTAGTTAGTGGATTAGGTGAGTGATTTGACCTATTGGTTTGTGGATCTTCCAATTTCTCCAACCAACGGTTTATTTGTTGAGTCCGTCGCACAGGGTTTATCGAGTATGATTTACCCGATTAACATTTTTTAAACTATTATGTTAGCCTAAAAATTTACCATTGCAGATTGAATGGTAGCGACGGTAGGTTCTATTGTCATATTAAAAAAAAATACCACATTAATATTTTGTGGGTTATACTAACCATATACAATAATGAAATAGCTGGATTTCAATCTCGATAACAGAAGAAAATTATCCAAGAATATTTCAAACTATTTTGGGATGAATGAAATATGGGAGACCGGCTCCAGTAGCGGGTCACTGAATTAGAGACCAAATTTGCTTCCTAAGTTTCATTTGGGTGGTCTTACTAAACAGGTCTTGTCTATGCTAGCACATGGTTTTATTTGTGGTCTTACTAAATAAGTCATGTCTATGTTAGCACATGGGCACTTCTTCCAGTATGCTGTAGTATGGATGATGAAATGTTGGAGACCGACTTCCAGTAGCTGCGCGCATTTGACGACTAATAAACATGAACATCTCAAGTGAACAAAAATGAGCAGTTGGATCCGCATTCAGACACTGCTCGAATGGGAAACATAGACAACATACCAAACATCAATATTAATTGGAATCTGCAGCTGAGTAACTACACACGCAATTAAACTTGAATCATATGCAACATTAATAATTCAAATTTTGGTACATTTTCCTCGTAAGATATATTAAAATCCAACGATGCATCCAACTAATTCAAGGGATCCCAATAAATGAACAATTAACCCGACTATGGCAGCTTTTTGATTTCCACAAAATCGATCGCTAATTTATCTCTAGTTTTTTAAACATCTTTATTTTTTTGTCGATCTCTGATCAACGTTTTTCTTATATGTTCGTTTTTTTTAGTCGTCGATGATAGCAATGGAATCCATTAAATTCCGACGTTTGATATCATACATAAGTTACAAAGGTCGTATTCAATACTCATGCCCACGTACACATAGTACGAATGATTAAAACCGACCCTATAAATACATTCACAATGCAAGTCTTATTCATGCCCCCCTCTACGTCTTTCTTCAACTTTGACGTGCTACCCAATAGCTCCATCACGGGTTTCTTGGATATATATACTTAATTTTTTTTTTTAAAAAAAATTATATTATAACAAGAGAGTATTAGGACAAAAATAAGAGACTATGATTAGGAAAAGCATAATGAATCGAATCGACTTTTGGGACAAAAAATCCAATTTTTTTAAAAATACTCTTCATTTTTTTTAAAACATAGGCGCCTATATATCCTACTGATACGGTTTTGACTTTTGAGTTTTAGTATTGTGCTAAGTTTATACAATTGACTGTTGTTTTGCTAATATGCCTTTTGGGTTTTATTTAAAAGATTTTGTTGTCAAATGTGATCTCTTGGTTTTAAAGTTTTTTTTTTTAAAAAAAAAAACAGTTAATTCGGTTACGATCCAAAATAACTCGATTTCAATTCGGTTCAGTTTGTCCGGTTTAAAAAAAACAATCAGGAAAAACTGATTTAACTCTTGCTCGACTCAATTGCTAGCCACTTTAAACGAATGCACACCTCTAACAGAAAACAAAACTTGAGCATCAAATTCAAGTCTTTTTTAAGGATGTTTTGCTATGAAGAAAACAAAGTATACATGGCATAAACCTTTTCCTTACACACACATTCCTCCGCAAACCACCAATTTCTATACAAGAAATCACTGCAAAAAGGTACAACAATGTATATCTTTCACAACATTTGAAACTCAATCACAACAAATCGGACACCGTATGAGCCCATTTTCATTGCAATCAGGACATTTATGAAAACCACATTCGTGCTCGACGACCCCATCATCGTCACCATCCCCGTCGCAATCCGCCTCGTAGTATATTTTACAGCTCCCCGAACACGTCTCGCACGGCACAAATCTTATATCCCCACAAGCTTCACAAATGTTACCACTCCCATTACCTCCTCTGCCTCCTCCCCTGTCATCTACGACTTCGCAACATTGGAGTATCTTCTCTAGCTTCCCTCCTCGTGCGACTGCCGTATTTCCTCGGCCCCGCCGATATAACTCCCGCCGACGAAAATTCTAGGCAAGCCACTGCTTCCATATCTGTCCCCTAACAATTCTTTCAGCTCCTCCTTGAACCCTGAATCCATGGATACGTCTCTCTCGTCCATCTTGACGCCTAGTCCCTTCAAAATCATTCGGACATGACAGCAATCCTCGTACGTCTTTCTCACGCCTCTTAGGCTCGTAAAATACACAACCACCTTGTCCGTGCCACGCTGCACGACCTTGTTACCCGAGCCGGCGCTATTCGCATTCTTCTCATCTGATGCTTCCAATGCACAACCCAAAGGGTGGAGGTAAAACGGATTGTCGGGTGGGAGTTGCTCTTCTAGTGCCCTTCTAAATGAAGCAATCACTTCAGGATCAAATTCGGATACTATCGAAGTGTCGTTGGAGTTCGAATTGGAATCACTATCGGCCAAATCTAACCACATTGGCTTAGGCGAAGCATCGCCTTTCTCCTTCGCATTTTGAGTTGGTTGATCATATATCGAAGATAAGTAGAGTTGAATGGAAGGTGAAACGAAAAGCTGCGAAATTTACTGGCCGAAATCAGAGGACTATTGTCCTCAAGACCCTCCATCATTTCCCAAGCATTGATCGTCTCCGGCTCACCGGGAGGGGTTCTAATGGGAGTTCTAGGGACGATTTTCGGGATTTTCCCGTCGATCATTTTGGACCAAGTCTTGGCCTCAATCATCCCCGTTTCAAATTTCTCTCTGGTTGCCTTTTCTTTATCAGTTCCCCCACTTTCAGACACTGCATCAACACAATCAACACTGTGATTCTGATCCAAATAAACCTCGTTTTCGCCATTGTCTTCGATAACATGATCCTGAATCGATGGATCAAGCCTCAAAGAACCCAATGTGGATGAAGTAAGAGCCACCACATGGTACCTATCCCCTGTCCTTGGAGGATGGCGCCGCGACTGAATCGAGTAGCTCCGCCTTCCGGGCGAATACGGAGCCTTACAATTCTCGCATACTTTTTCTTTGGACGAAGCACAACCCATTTTCCAGATTCAATAATAAAAAAATGTAAAACCAGGCAAAAAACTCAAACTTTCTGCTAAAAAGTGAACAAAGATACACACATGACAGTAAATGTAAAAGCACCTCAAATGTCGGAGCAGAGAAAGAATTGGAGTGGACTAGCGGAAAAATTCTCAGATAAAAGAGCTTGGGGATTCCAAGATTTCAAAAACCCAGAAATCTAGCAACAACCAAATAAATAAAATGGGAACAATTTGAGCCTGAATCACTAATAAAATAGTAATAAAGAGATAAAATAGCTCAGACCAGAGACAGAGATTTGGGCGTAAAATTCTCTGCAAAACAGGGCACTGAATGACGGACTCTTCGAAGAACACAAACTCGAAGCTCACTCGCAAGCAAAATCATCTGTCAAATAAAGACACCAAAATCCGATCGGTTGGTGGAAGATTAACAAAAAGACGAATGTTGTACAACAAAGATCACTGATTTCAAGAACATAAAGTTGACCCCCCACACGAAATTTGAATCTGTGTAGAAAGAACAAAACAAGCACACGATTACAGAGAGGACAACACACACAAAAAAAAAGGACCCTTTTTTTCAGTAGCTTTTGCTTCACCAAAAATCTCTTTTCTACCCTTTTTCTTTTAATTCAAACGGGAAGTGGGCAACCGTAGAAATGGATCAAATTTGAAAAGAAAAGATCCAAGAAATCTGAATGAGCAGCAAATTCAAAAACCGAAAACCCTCGTCTATGAATGGAAATATGTTAACGCTAGCTTTTTAATAAAAGTGTGGAATTAATGTAATATTATTGTGTGCGTAAAAAGTAATGGAGGGGAAGAAACAAGTCGGCGAATGCGGGAATTATTGCTTGAGTGGCTCAAACTCCGCACAAATGTATGCAGGAGTGCGCACGCACCAATATAATGGCTTATTCAAACTTCAAAACTATATATTATATTATTATTATTATTATTTCTTAAAATATGGTCAATAAATATGTGTTGTTGCTTTCATTACTACGACTTATAAATATTGAAAATTTTGCCTATCGTATGTAAAAGATGAGGAAAAAGTTATAGGAAGCGATCACGTATGATGTGGTGTATGAGATGTTTTTGAATATGTATGCATAATTAAAACACATGTATGATGAAAGATAACGAAAAAATCGATTTGGACATTTGCGGTAAGCCGGTAACGATTAGGTCGGTCCAAGAAATGTCAGTTGAAATCGTAGAATTCAATGACGCGAAAAGAAAATTAAATAAGCCAAATAAAATGGTAAATATGAGTTGATCGATAACGACAAGCTAAATGAACGATGCAAATAACATTTAAGATAATCAATCTATAAGAGACAATCATATATAAAAGAGAATATTTTTAGATTTGTTGGTTACATATAGATTTTTCTATGATTCACCTGTAGCTTGGCGTTGTTTCCTCTATGACGTGATGAAATTTTAGTAATTGCATAACCAACACATGATTTCAGTCTGCATTAATGATTAAACTATGAGTATCCATATAATATAATGATTGATATTGAGATGTGAAAAAAATTATATTCGATTATTAACTTTAAAAACATTATTATGAAAAACATGTTTTTTGTGAAACGAGTCGGCCTTTCTCATATTTATAATAGAAAATAATGATTTTGCCATAAAAAGTAATATATTTTCATGTATTGGTAATCCAAATAGGAGATCCGCCTTGCTAATTGACCGTGAGACCTTATCATAAGAGTTTTTGTGTTTTGTAACGTAGTTGTCCAAACACATTTTATTTTTAAAATATTTTATAAATTTTTTTAAAGCTACTTTTATATAAATAATCTATAAGTACTTATCCAAACAAAGCCGAAAAATAATTAAATATATATAGTGCAAATATCACCTAACAAATTAAGGAATAGATAAGGGCTTGAATTTAGTTTAAAGTTGCATCATTCTAGCTGTTTTAAACAATTTCACACTAACATTTAAGGCTTTTTTTCAAAGCTAAGTATGAAAATCTAATGAATTCAATATATATAGTTCTATGGAATTTAGATTAGGTTAGGGGAGTAAAGGACACGAATGGCATAATGCATGAATTATTTATTTGTCCTGGAGGATTAATTAACGGCGGTCAAAAAAGGTCACATTCTTTTCTCTTAACAATAAAGTGAATTTTTAATACGAAATGATTAGGTAGCAATATTAATTGACTAATGATATTTATGTTGTTGGGCTTTGTGTAATTGTTTACCTTTTTCAAGTGTATTACAGGATTAGGTTTGTTGTGATGTAATTATGTAAATAGTGAGACTAATTGTGTACTTTCGTCCGATTTCGATACTGTTTGAAATTTTTTTATAAAAAAATGCACAATTTAACATCACCAACACGATTTTTGAATATGGCTAAAAAATCAATGTGAAGCTGATCGTTGAGTTTAACTTTCTCCATGGAATCTTCAAGAAAGTTTTCATGGTTTTTTGTTCAAAAGATTCTATGGTTTCTTGCACAACTTTGTTGTGTGGATCTAAAAAATTTATACTCTGATCCGGTATTAGATATATTGTGCGGTTCTTAAAATGATATAGATTAATAAAAGAACATTTTTGTACATTCAACATAATATTAATTGTTAACAAATTAGTTCTTAGCCTCAACATGGACTTCACTTGTGTTCAAAAAATTGTATTAGCAAGGATAAATTGTAAAATTTTATAAAAATTTAAGGGTTATGGTTCCTAATTAATTTTAGGGGGTTAAATATGAATTCAATATTTGACATGGGTTTTTGTGAATTTTTTTAACGGTTAATTGTTAAAAAATCCCCCAATCATATGATTTCTTATGATTCAGTCCCTGTCAGATTTTTTCTTTTTTTGCACTCCCTAATCCATTAAATGTTTGTTTCTACTCCCTGGGCCCACAAATCAATCCCTAAGTCATGATTTTGTACTCAATTTGAAATAATTAATGCCAAAAATATATAAATCAATACGTAAATTAAATATTTTTGTACTCAAATATCTTAAATTAATACCAAAAAAATTGTTGATTTTTGAGATTTTCAAAATACTAATATATGTAAAAAAAAATGATGAACAAATATTTTAATATAAATATTTTGTACATAAACATGTATGTATAATAAGTTTTGGTAGTAATAAAATAATTCAAATGTTATACTCAAAATCTTGATTTTTGTACTAGATCTGAAACTATTAGTACTCAAATATTGTATATTAGTACCGTATATTTAAATTTTTGTACCGTTTTTTATCCATAAAAAAAAAGTGAGATCAGGGAGTTCAAACAAAAATTCCTGACATAGGAACTGATTTTTAATTTACACTTGATATTAGAGACTGATTCCCAAATAGCCCTTTTTTTAATTCTAATGCTAAAATAAAAAAGATATGATGGAGACGTGTAGTACTGCAGTCAAATTAATTGCTCGATATGCACAAAAATTTTATTAAAAAAATTAATTTTGTGAGAATAGTCTTAATTCTATTCGATCGAACTATTAAAAAATCGTACTTTTCATGTCATAAATATTGTTTTCAAAGTAAATATGAGTTAGGTCGATCCTATATTCATAAAACTATATTGCAAAAACACTTGTAATTTTATGGTGAAATATCGTTCATTACAAGAGAAACCAATTAAAGAGAAAAAATTTCAAGCTTCCAAACAAAAGAAGAGATGAAGAAATAGCATAACAAGTTAGATGATGAGTCACCTCATTCGCCGATGACGAAAAAAAAATCTATGTTGTAGAAAACCTAGCTAGTTGTTACTTTAAATCGAATTAAAAAAAAGAAAATAAATAAATAAATAAAAATTTCTCATGTCACGAAATCTATGCGCCTCTGCGACATTTGTACTGACTACTGTGGCCTGATTCCTGGGTTTGGATCGAAATATGCCATTTTTTTTTATTTTTTTAATTTTTTTTTACTAAAACGAAAGTTGAAATTTATTTATTTATTTTTTAATTTAGGAGAATATTTTTCTTTTCACAAAAAAATATTGTCCTATGTGCGGATAAAGATTTTATCTTACTAGAAACATGGTTGTCCACTTGGATTTAAAATATACAAATTTTGATTCAAATTCAAATCGGACCATGTTAAAGAATCTGATTCGGAACTAGAACCATTGTTTTTCAAACCCTAGTCGAATAATGCTGAATAAAAATATTTTACTGATGAGAGAACGATTGAAACATGCTATTAGAATGTCATATATATGATATAAATGACAAGTGTTGCACAATTCTCACGAACAATAGATTTTGATAAATCAGTTAATGTCTCTATCATATGATTGGAAAGAAGATCACTAGATGATACCCCGAGAAGCCGAGGGCTATCATATAAGCTCAGGTCAAAGGTATGGTTTCTCGGGTCCTGAAAGGTGGTACCCCGGGAAGCCGACGACTATCATATAAGCCCGGGACAGAGGTATGATTTCTCGAGTCCTGGGAGATGAAGAGCACGAGTTGGAGGAGGATGTTCAGGAGAGGTAATCTCGGGGTACTGAAATTCATGCAGAGCAAGGTAGGACAGGGATGAGAAGCTAGATGAGGGTCCAAACTCAAACTGATCATTAGGGAAGACCAAGTCAAGAAAGGGGGTTGCAACTCTTTCCCATCCACATTTCCAAGACACATTTTTTCAACTCCAGCACTCGCCCACGTCATAACAGGGGGTACATTCTCTTTTTCACTCAAAAAGCAAATACTCTCTACACCTTTTTGATTTTCTGGTACACAGTATTTTTCTGACTTGATCATGCTCATGCCAGAAAATCTTTCGGCATCCCACTTACTCGTTTGTTGTTTTAAGTGTGCGCAGAGCTCAGAGAACTAAGCATTTACCATCCATTCAATAAGTTTGTGCCTACTAGAGCCCCTTCAACATTCCCCCGAGAGGTTGCCCACCGAGCTCATCCAATATTCTCGAGCATCATAACTAGGCATTAATAATTATTTTTTTAGTAAGAGAACAATTTAAATATGATGTTTGAATTCCTATATAACTTAAAATATTTTAATTTTATCATTAAAATTAATGAAAACTTTTGGTAAGAGCGAAACATTTTATCCTACAAGTAAGATCAAA
The DNA here is from genome assembly GCF_033568475.1 of Henckelia pumila. Taxonomy (NCBI): domain Eukaryota; kingdom Viridiplantae; phylum Streptophyta; class Magnoliopsida; order Lamiales; family Gesneriaceae; genus Henckelia; species Henckelia pumila. The sequence goes on from NW_027331818.1 coordinate 26,988, forward strand.
TGGAGTGACATAGGACTTTAGGTTCAATGGACCAAATTTCAAGTAATAATTTCGTTTACATATAATAGTTATATATTCATAATTGAAGTGTCAAATCCTAGCTCCTTTCTCAAGACATATAATGTGTTGTATAACTTTAATTTTATTTTTACAAACTGCAATTATGTTTCTATGTGTCTGTATACAGTATATATATGTGGATTACTGACAAGAGCATTAGTTATGATCAACGGCTCTGATTAGTCAATGATAGTCAAAGATCTTGTCCAAGGGATTAGATTAAGTTAGTTAGTTGTAACTGTTAAATAGCTGAGTTAGTTTAAGTAAGTCTGTATGTAGCGACCCGACCCGGATCCACTACCTAATCAGAGTTAAGAGCATAATTAAGCATGCATTAAATAAAATCGCTGCGGAAGACTTAAATACAAGCAGACCGGCAGAATACAACCGGCTAACAAAACTCGATTTATACAACCCAATCGAATTACTTAGATAAAAACCTACAGCTAAATACTGCTGTCTTCAAGGTCGCTGGCTCCTCCAGGCTCTTGGTGCTCAATCCTGCACCTACACCTGCCCCGTCGAAATAGGGTATCCAGATACACAGAAAATACTGGACGTGAGCTCTAAGCTCAATACGAAAGCACGGATAAACATACAAATATGATGCATGCAAATGACCGGGTATCCATATCTGGGATAACTATATACGAACTGCTCAGACTGGCGCCTGGGATATAAGCTCGTCACATCGGGGTAGCTAACAACTGCGTGCGATCACTCATTCCCGAATCATGGACGCGGACCACGGAGTCCTTCAGGTATCAGTACCTAAGGGTACTCGATATCAAACGTCCTAACAGGGCTGAGCAACCCTAACTGGCTCATCTCAAAAGATATACAGGCACAAAATGATATGCACATGCCGCATAACAATAATAACATGCAAACACATAAATGCAACATATAAGCATGCATATCCGCTGGCAATCTCAGTCAGTACTTACGTACCTTTCTAAGGCAGTCCTAGTAGTCCCACTCTAGGTTCCAAGCCTATCATCAAGTCTACAATGCAAATACCCATGCATCATTCAATAAGCTCTAAAAGCCTTAACTAAGCTATTGCATACTTCTAAATAATTTAAGGAGATTATAGCTATACCTGCGTCCGTCTTCAGCCCACTGATGGCGACTATCCCGCAACTAGGGCACTCCCCTGCTGCGAATCCACAGCCTCGAACACGGCTCTACAACACGAACACTGCTCCTCTACTATGTCAGACACTGTCTGACTATACTAAAACAAATATCCTACTCCAACTCTAAAATAAGAGTACCCAAAGCCCTAAAATAGGACCACGAGGGCGAAGGAGAGAATTCGGAATTGGTAAGAAATGAATGTCTCGGACCTTATATTTATAGGCATCGATCGGAACCTCCGATCCTCGATCGGAACATCCGATCCTTGATCAAAACGTCCGATTCTGCCATCGGAGCTTCCGAACATCCTCATCTGCCACGTGTCAAAATCTCACTGGTTGACTTCGGATAGGGGTGATCGGAGCTTTCGATCCTGTTCGGAGCTTCCGATTAACCACACGTCATGGATGACGTAATTCGATCGGAGCTTTCGATCGTTCATCGGAGCTTCCGATCACCTTTGTAGCATCCGATCCTAACTTCGGAGCTTTCGATCTGTCTGACCCTCCGGACCATTTCTGATCATTTTGGGTCTATTTCCGGGCTCCGTTAATCCATTTAGAAGTCTCCTTAATCACGTTTTACTAAATCTACATGATCACACGATAATTACTAATTATCGTTAATTCTGGATATGGGCCACTACATTCCCACCACCTTAAAAGGATTTCGTCCTCGAAATCTAAGGTAAACCTCGGGAATATAGTATAAACCATTCGTCCAATTCATTAGTAGTTCCGGTTCAAAACATCTGGTCAAATAACCTTCGACAATACCAAACCTCGCTAAACCTGCAGGGTCTGTTCATTCACTGAACCACATCAGAACATAAACTCGATTTATAATTCGCACTGATTTCAAACTCGCACGCTTTTAATGATCACTCTGGAAATCACTGCCTTCTTATCAGCAATCCTGCGAGAATCGAGTAACACTACTGACTATCGTCAGTTATCCATCGATAACCGCAACAACACTGCACCTTCGGTCCAAATTGCTGACTATATCAGCCACACTGCCTACAAATCTTAGCGATGACACTCCTGCTAAGATCGTAACTAGCCATCAGCTATTCTATAGACATGCACGAACTCCATCGCTGCCCACGATAAAACCAGATACAACACATTGTATTTCACTGGTCTAACGGTAACATCACATCCCTTGACATTATCGCAAAGTTCTAAACAAATTGATCTAGATTTGACTTTCGGTCAAATCTTAGATATCCTTCTTCCAAGAACTCATGTGAGTTACTCTTTATCACTAAGGATAAAATATTTCTTCCCAAAACAGTACCTTATGTGAATAGAAATGGCAACTACCGGCCACCAGTTCGCAAAGCAATCGCATCACTGCCACCACTCTAACCATCTGAAATCCTCAGACTGATTGCGATAAACCTTGATCCGAATCCCGCTATCGTAGATAGCATCTACTCGATCGCATTAGTCATCCTTCCATGGATAACAACAAAATCCTGACAATTCCTGGTGTCATAGTACGTACTTTCAGTACTCACCCTGCCATTGGCCAACGAATGTTCCCAAAGAACAACAACTAGCAAACAGAGATTTCTAACCTCAATTGTGACAAAATCCTTATACACAATTTCTTGTCTAAATGCATCCTTCGAGGTCGTCGCCTCGAAATTCACTACCATCCTGCTGAAACCCCCAGATGGACCAACACCATCCTCAACATTAGTAGTCTATATCAGATGCTTACTTTTATCTCGGAACTAGAGATAGTATCGACGAAAATGATTTCGGTTAATCCTATTCCAGATAACCAAATCCTTGGCTCCCTAGCG
>NW_027331819.1:0-20000 GCF_033568475.1 Henckelia pumila
AAACAACACAGTGCAGCGGAAATTTAAAGCGTAAATAAAACACAAGTAAATAATTTTTCCCGAGTATAAAACTCGTGCGGGTGCCTTAGGGCTAAATATTTCTCCTTCTCCTTTAGGATAAGGTCATCGTTGGGGCAACTATCTAATCCCTGGTCCAATCAATACGAAAAGTCATTAAATCTTAAATTTCTCAACAAGTCGAGAAATCAAACTTGCATACTAAATAAACAGAGTATAAAAGAAATTGGATGCAAATCCCGTAGCCTAAATTGAAGAGACAGGAAAGATCTTCAACAACACAGTTCCCACAGTGTTGTCTCTGATGTTTTCAACATGAACGGCAACACGGGGACAAGCAACAACGAAGGTTGCAAACCTTGCTTCAGATTCTTCAAATTCTTCAACAGAATTCTTCAGAGTTTGCGCAGAGTATTGTACGTCTGAAGCTTATTCATCTTGTGCGTGAAAACCCCTTTTATAGATTAGCATCCAAGTCTTGAGTATTTTCTTAGATAGAGTCATACATGAATAAGAAAACATGTTTTAGTAGGAAATAAACTCTATCAAATCTTGCAAATCAAATCTTGATAATATCGAATTATATTATATCAAATAATCACCTTATCAAGATCCGATTTAAACTTGGCAAATATATGACTTAACATAATCGTGATATACACAATATATTTACCAAACATTTGATCTTGTCTAGAAAGAAAAATCTTATATTTCCAAATAAAATAAGGGCCAAAAATATCAAAGAATAAAATTTCTTTCAGATTATTTCGACAATAAATATATATGAGAAATAATTCCACAATTAATTTATGTATGTGATGAAACCCAATTAGTTTGCCTCGGGATTTTTTCAAGATGTGAATGAGATGGAATTTATAAAAGATCGAGATTTTGAGAAAGTTTTCCAGCATGGGACAAACCATAATCAAATTGAGAAGTATCAATTATTATAAATGTTAAATCCTACCTCTAAACAAAATTCCTGAAAGAAGTGAAAACTCGGTGTTATCACACGTAGGGATGATCATTATTTCGGTTAAACCGAATTAACCGACCGAACCGAATGAATTCAAAAATTTGGTTCGGTTAATTCGAAAATTCGGTTTTAGTGTTAAGAAATTTCTGTTAAATCGGTTAATTCGGTTTGGTTTTTGGTTTTCGTCTTCGGTTAAATCGGTTAATTCGGTTAACCGAATTATAAATACTTAAATTTTGAATTTTTTTTATTAGGCTTTATATATAATTTATAATATTTTTTAATGGGTTTGTATTTAATATTGTAACTATTTTTTGTTATTATAATTTTTTAAAGCTTAATGTGTTTTATTATGATAAAAATATCATATTTCAATCATTAAGTTTATAAATTTTTTTATTTTTTTATTTTATTTTGTAAAAATTTTGGTTAATTCGGCGACCAACCGAATTAACCGATTTTAATTCGGTTCGTTTAAATCGGTTTAAGCATAAATTCAGTTCGATTCAGTTCGATTAGCCTAAAAATAATTCGGTTTCGGTTAATTCGGTTCGGTTTTTGACCGAATTAACCGAATGTTCACCCCTAATCACACGTGATAGGCTATTGGTGATGAATTGCAGCTCGATCATCATTAATTCTCAAGTGTGCCAATATTTCAGAGTTCTTTAACCAATATATAAATATTAACAAACAAATTAAAAATATATGTTCCGTTTGGATATTTTTTAATAAAATATTTTTTAAAAAAAAATGTTTTTTTTTCGTTTGGATATTTTTTTAAAAAAATGTTTTTTTAAAAAAAATTATAAAATATTTTAAAAATTGTTTGAAGAATAAATATGTGTTTGAACAACTATTTTATAAAAACTTTTTAACATTAAAAACTAATATTTTTCATCTTTGCCTAATATTAAATAATCCAAGAAAAAAAAAATCAAATCTCTAGAGGGACAGTTTGCATATATATAAAAAGAAACGGAATATAAACATACAGATTACTCCAAATAAAACTAAAAAAATTATTATATTTATTTATAATAAAAAAACATGTGTACAACAATGAATGTATACTAAGGTAGTGTTTGAGAGAGCTTTTAGAAAATATTTATCAACTTTTTCTAAATTTTGTGAATAAAAAGCTGAAAATTGCTTTCTAAAAGCTCTCACGAACACTACCTAAATACAGGGAACACAGACTGTTGATTGAGAACTAAATCTTTGAACTCAGAAATTCACACACACTTGATCCCACTTCTTGACTATCCAATTCAGCACAATACACAATAAGGAACAAGAACGCACCAATCTAACCTTTGTGGTCTATCAGACTATCACAGAACACAAATCAATGCACACAAACAATTCAAAGCAATCAAGTAAGAACGCTAGTGATTATGTGGTTCGGCCAATATCTTTTCAGGCTTACATCCACGGGAGAACACCATAACCACCTTATTGATTTACCAGAATGTAGATGATTACAATACAGGAATGTTTCCAGAATACATGCAAGAACAACTATATATCAAGTTTGATCGAACCCTTGATTCCTAGCTAGCTAGTCTTGCTTCTGTATTAATTCTGACTTAGACTCTCCTTGTGAAGTTGATCGTCTTTGTTGATCTTCCTTGTATATCTCTCGCTCATTCTGTTTCCTTCTTCGATTTCATCCCTTTTTATACCTCTGATATTCGCCAGCTCTTGTGATCGACTTCTTGGAGCCCGTAGCATGCAGTACTTCAATCTTAGCATTCCATGCACCAGCTGGTTTAGCCGTTTAGCATCCAACTGTCTCTAGGGCCCAAATGAGAAAGAGGCCTTGATGTGGAGTGCAGCTGGAAGTTATGGAAAAATGAAATCGCCGGAGAAATTGCATGAGTGAATGAGAAGATAGATTGACTGATCATGAGTGAAATTACAATACAACTTTCTAAAACTATATATTATTATTTTTTTGCTAAAAGAATTAATTATATTCTTGTGTGAGGATAATAATGTAGGTAATTAATAGGTATACATTTGACCCAAATACAGTTATTATATGGAATGAAGGTATACATTTAAATGCTAAAGTGTTTGGGATAATTTAAAATGTAAATTTACATACATTAAAAATTAAGATTAAAAATAAAAACATATTTTATTATTTTAAAATAATTTTTGGAAAACATATATATAATACTTTTTTTATTAGAGCATAGTTACGGTAAAGATATTGTTGAACTATAGTCATTTCATATAACTTCACACTAAGTTTTAAAATAAACTTACTTTTTAATTATTTTATTTTTGTTTAGAAGAATATTGTTTCATAGACATATTAACAATTCAAATTTTCATAAGATATTGTGATTAAATTATAGTTTGACTTCTAAAATTACAATAAAAAACTGACTTAAAGTATGAAAAACATAAGAATGAAATATTATTGTTTTCAAAAATTAGAAATATGACATAATCATGAACGGTTGTTTAAATCAATAATTTTTTTAAAAATTTTTTGCATTTTGTATTTAAAAATATTGACATATATATAACTATATATAGGCCCCGTTTGGTTTCAAAAGTCAGGCCAAAAAAGCACTTTTTTAAGTGTTTTTCAGTTAACAAGGTGTTTGGTTGACCAAGCACTTTTTTAAGTCAAAATTAGAGTTTTTCAAAAGCCAAAAATTATAGTTTAAAAAATTTTTTTTAAAAAAAATGTCTACCAAATCCAAACAGGGTTATAGTCAACTATATATAGTCAACTTATAATAAAAAAATAATAAATAAAATGTAGTTAACAAAAAGTTGAGTGTAAATAACACTCCTCGTATATAAAAGGTTTGACAACATACTACACATGACATCAACTATTGGACTTTAATCACATCGAATAGGTCTCGGTGTCACATCAGTAGTGTTCGCATATGTACCCACGTTATCACTAATTAATCATGGGTCAGTAACTGTAGCTCTTTGCTTCAATAGCTTGAGGGGTTCCTTGAAAGAGTGGACAAGTTCCAAATATGGTAAGAAAAACTTTCCTTTTAGGTAGTTTTCTTCAAGGAATTAGACCCATGATTTCCAGATCTGGTCACCCCGCCCTTTCTCCTACTTTTGATTGAAAGTACACTTCCAAGTTCCATCGATTGACAAAAACAAGACACTTGAGCCACCTACTAGCTAGCCTAGCAAATTAGGAACCTTATTCTGCTATAAGTGTTTAAAATGTTTTTCTTTTTTTCTTTTTATGATTTGATGAAGAAGAAGAAGAAGAAACAGTTTCATCCATGCATGAAATTAAAGAATGAAACTAACAATGCCTTGGTATAAAAGTGAACGTTTTATTGGACTAGTGGTTTTAAGTTTTTAACTTTTTGGAGAAAAAAAGAAGGAAAAAATGGTCTTTCGATTAATCTTTTGTGTCTCACGCCAATTGGTCATCAATTTAAATGATATAATTGCCTAGAGATTTTATACTTTATAGGATGTAAAACACTCTATACAAGAGTACAAGTGATCATTAGGCCACTTGAAACCAACTTAAATTTATGTGCCTAATAATTCAGTAATTCAGTGATACCAGCTAGCTATACCATCGACATGAATCACCCCACAAAAATTGAAGGGTGAATTAGCGTTTAGTCTCTAAACCAAAAGTCAAATTAAAAATTAGTTCCTTGTCAGAAAAAAAAGTTGTTTGCACTCCCTGGACCCACATTATTTTTCTCGGATAAAATTGAGTACAAAACATTGAAAATATGGTACAAGTACATGATATTTGAGCACTAATTGTTCAAGATCGAGTGCAAAAAATACATATTTTTAATATAAAATCTAAACATATTTATTAATGTGAACTTGCAACATATGTTTGAGTACTCAAAAATCATATATTTGTACCAGATCTAACACATTAGGTACTCAAATATCATATATTTCTATCCAAATAAGATAAATGTGTTATTAATATCAATATTTTCTTAGTACTCAAAAATCATATATTTGTATCATATCTAACACATTTGATACTCAAAATCTCATGTATTAGTACCGTATTTCTAATATTTTGTACCGATTGTCATCTAAAGAAAACAAATATGTCATTATATCAATATTTGCTTACATATTTGAGTACTCAAAAATCATAAATTAGTACCAGATTTGAAACAATTGATACTCAAATATCATGTACTTGTACCATATTTTTTATGTTATGTACCGAATTTCATCTGAAACAAAGCATGTGGGTCAGAGAGTTTAAATAAAGTTTTTTTTGACAGAGATTGAACACTGATTTAGGTTTAGGTTTGGGGACTGAATTATAAATTACCGAAAATTGAATAACTGGACCAATATTAATACATGAAATATGTGGGGTCTATATATCAAATGATTAATTGAACATATTTTGTACTAAAATATCTAACATAGACTCAACGGTGATTAACTAGCCGGTTCTCAAGATCGAATTCTTAACCTGCCAATTAATTAGCAAAAGTCAAACTACATTTTTATTTTTACTGCTAAAAGCGATAAATCTCTAGCTATATATTACAAATACAACGCATGTCTAAATGCATGGTTGAAACGCCCAGCTAATAATTAAGTGGATCAGTAAGTGTAGCTCTTAATTTACTTTGCTAGCTTGCTAGGTTTCGCAAAACCAATTAGGGCCGGGTTCCTTGAAAGAGTGGACAAATTCCAAATATGGTGAGAAAAACTTTATCCTTTTAGGTAGTTTACTTCAAGGAAACTCATGATTTCCAGATTTGGTCATGACCCCGCGCCTTTTTTTTAAAAAAAAAAATTGAAAGTACTAGCCCTTCCATCGATTGACAAAACAAAGACACTTGAGGTACTAGCTATTTAGGACCTATTTGCAGCAACAGCCAACAACTTGAGCTACATCAGATATATTGGTCCAGTTATCTAAATGTCCGTTTGGATAAATATTTTTATTGTTTAATAAGTAAACAAATTTAAAGAATGTGTTTGAATAAGATTTTTCGTAAAACGTTTTTTAAATATATTTTTTTAAAAACAATTCAGATGTGTTTTTATGATGTTTTTAGAACTATGAAAGCAATTATGGAAAAGAAATATACTATTTTTTTAATTGTAAAAACGTTTTTATACAATATATAGTAATTGTCTCAACGCATATTTTTTTTTAAAACTTTTAAAATATATCAAAAAAACACTTTTATAAAAAAAAGTGTGATAAGTATTCAAACAAAACCCAAATCTTTCTAAAATGTTTTTTTCCCCATCTTTTTCTTTTCAGATTTTGGTGGTGGGAGAGAAAAAAGAGACAGTTAATTTCACCCACGCGAAAGAAACTAACAGTGCCTTGATATAAAAGTGTGTGTTTCACCTGTGGTGGGAAGAAATTATATAATGTATATTTTGATATTTTCCCATAGATTTTATGTGTCTAAAAATTCCCTGATACCATTTATATATACCATCGCCATCACCCCACGAAGATTTGGATATAATTGGACCAATATATGGCATATTCGATGCAGGAAGTTATAAAATATTGTCTCAACCCTAGGATCATTTTTATCATGTGTAGGATTAAAAAGTTAGTACATATAAATATATAGTTATAATAACCAAAATCAAATTGTAGCTAGGATATGGAATCGGTGATACGTACACATGAAATAAGCTTTCAGTATTTTTTTTAAACCAGAAAAAAAACCTAAAAAATTTGCAGCTATATAGACAAATTGATAAACATATCAGGAAAAATAATTTTTTTAGTTCAGTAACTTTATCCCTTTTGGGTTTTGGTCTATTAACTTTTTTGATGTGGGTTTTGGTACACTAACTTTGCATTTTTTGTGTTTTTTGGTCCAACTGCATATGTGTCAGCTTCTGATTGGTCCACGTCATCATTTTGGACCAATCAAAAGTTGACACGTATGCAGTTGGACCAAAAAACACAAAAAATGCAAAGTTAGTGTACCAAAACCCACATCAGAAAATTTAATGGATCAAAACCAAAACATGGACAAATTAATGGACCAAAAAACTTATTTTTCCAACATATCATCCATAATTTGATTACATATATATATATATACTGATAATTTTAACCTAAAAAAACCAGCAGAATACGGAGTATGTAGACTTATTATAACACACAAACACACACACATATATATATATATATATATGCTACCTAACTCATCATCATCAAACCCCAATGGATGTCATGCACCAATTACTAGCTAGCCAAGCTATCTAATAGATAGATATATAAATCTACTGGCTACTTGAGAGACTTTGCACAAATAAATTCATGGAAGCTGCATTAGGACACACCACTATCACAAGCACCACACCTTATACTTCATTTAACACCGGTATTACAACACCAACTCCATGGATGGACAGCAGAATATGGAGCAGACTTCCTCAAAGCTTGATCGATCGTATTATATCCTGTCTCCCCCCACCCGCCTTCTTTCGAGCTCGAATCGTGTGTAAGAGGTGGTATGCTCTCATTTTCGCCAACAGCTTCCTTGACTTGTACCTTCAAGTGTCGCCATCCCGTCACTGGTTCTTGTTCTTCAAGCAACACCCACTTAAAAATTACATCTACAGGACCAGTACTACTACTACTACTACCTACGGTGTTCACAGATATGAAGAAGGCTACCTTTTCGATCCCTTGGACTTGAAATGGTACCGCCTCTCCTTCCCTTTGATCCCACCTGGATTTTTCCCAGCCTCTTCTTCAGGTGGCCTAATTTGTTGGGTATCAGAAGAAGCTGGTTCTAAGACTATTCTCCTCTGCAATCCACTGATCCTTGGTACTAACTCCATAATTCAGTTGCCTTCAACGCTGAGGCCTAGGCTCTGTCCTTCGATTGGTTTGACCATCTCCGACTCTTCCATAGACTTGGTTTTCGCTGGAGACGACATGATATCTCCTTACGCGGTCAAGAATCTGAGTTCAGAAAGCTTCCACATCGATGGAGGTGGATTCTACTCCATATGGGGAACAACCTCTAGCCTCCCAAGGCTATGTAGCCTTGAATCAGGACGGATGGTTCACGTGGAAGGTCGATTCTACTGCATGAACTACAGCCCTTTTAGCGTGTTGAGTTACGAGACGGGGATGAATCAGTGGTGCGAAATTCAGGCACCTATGCGCAGGTTTCTGCGTTCTCCGAGCTTGGTTGAGAGTGGAGGAAAGCTGTTGTTAGTTGCGGCAGTTGAGAAAAGCAAGCTAAATGTTCCAAAGAGCTTGCGCTTGTGGGGATTGCAACAAAGTATGTGGGTGGAGATAGAGAGGATGCCGCAGCAACTGTATGTTGAATTTGCGGAGATTGAAGGAGGGCGTGGGTTCGATTGCATTGCACACGGGGAGTTTGTAGTGATAATGATAAAAGGTTCATCATCATCACATCATAAAGCGTTGTTGTATGAGTTTGGTCGGAAGCGATGGATGTGGATGCCACCATGTCCTTATAATATTCATCATGGAGATGAGTTGCTTGGTTTTGCATATGAACCGAAAGTTTCGGTACCCATTGCAGCTCTTCTTCAGCAACTCACTCTTCCCTTTCAATCTTTTACTTCCTAGGCAGAGCTAGGCTTGATGTTATTCAAATACCCTGCTAGCTAGCTAGCTACTTCTAAAATCAATGTATTCATTATTATCTTTTATATATAGCTGCATGCGCGCAGGTGTCCTTAATTTAGTTCTCAGTTACTCAAATGCAACAAAACATATCAAAATGATGCCCCGTCATGCCATGCAAAATCTAACAGCATGCAACCACCACAATTACAAGTCGAAATTGGATCCCCTGCAACATCACCATATGCTGATGTTTAATATTGAGAATAATGCAGAAAATATAAATTTTGAGTTGGCTGAGACTTCATTTTGAAAAATATCATATTAGAACGGTTTATGTCAATATATAATATCCATTAATAAAAAAGAAGAAGAACGGTACATATCAAACAAATGAACCCATAATTTTGAGATTTTGATTACAGTACGTGTGTTACACATGCAGGGAGGGGTTCCACCAACGCGTGTAAGTTTGGATAAAGACTGAAGAAAATATTTTTAATGTTTTAAAAATATAGTGTATATATACAAGGAAAAATAATAATTTGAAAATAACAAAAGTTTATTGCATTTGATCCAACAGAGCATCGCAGTACCCCGACGACAGAGAGGGTATGGAAGCTGAAACTCTGGTTGAAGCTGCTAAGCTGTCTTGCATTATTATGATGAAGAAGGTGGTATGAAGGAGATGCCAGCATTTAGTATCATCAAAGCAGGTGCTGCCGTGCTGGTGGAGTGGCAGTGAAGATGTCAACAGCGACGTCCAAGCAAGAAAAGAGACCCGAAAAGCTGTTTCCATGCACAAGTATTTTTGACAAGAAAGATTTATACACTTTACATCAAGTTGCTTATCTGACCTTAAAACCATCGATGTTTATATGTGAAAATTTTCCGCCTGTGGTTCCCAACTAAAGTATGTACAAAACATCATACTAAATACCAATACCCGCATTCTGGCAGGCCTCGCCAACATCTTCATGCTATTACGTCGTCAGGAAATTTTGCAGAAAAATTTTGCACAATTTCTACGAATCCATTTATATTTCATGACCACAGACCGCAAGCGTTGCCAGTCTCACGCAGGTCTTTTAAAATTCAACAGCAACCATTGCACATCACTGATTCTTCTTCATGTGTTTGTGTAGAGATGCATACCTGGTATGCAAATATGACGGAACATATTACACATCATTATATGATGCAATACATAGTAAATAATGTTGAAGTTCTTCTATATTCATGACATAAAATGTGCACTACAAAAATGAGTTCATTGGGTTGCCTGGCACATAAAAGGAACCAGAACTCCAATCAACTGGCCGCATCCATCTAGTCTTGATCATCTGACAGGGTACCTTCAGAAGATATCGTTTCCTGATGTAACTGTCGTGCCTGCAAACTGTCAGGCTGTGTTTTTGTCGAATCCCCACTTCTGCACTGCTCTTCTACAACAGAAGATCCCTCCTCCTTTGCTTCCTGTTCCGTTCCTTGTTGGCCAACAGAAATTGACTCTGGGACCAAGCTATTAACCAAGCCTGGTGGTGTACCAGGAGGTGGACCAGGTGCGACACCAAAGCCAGCCGATTCAGGGACTTCGGGTGAAGGAGACAAGCATACAACTGCTTTCTTTAAAGGACTTGGCATTACGGATGAGGAAAAAGGATTGGTATTGTCATCATGAAGAGGCAAGTTAAGATTACCATCAATCCAGGGGAATCCCGAACCCCCCGATTTTGGGAGCTCCGGCACTCCTGCAACAGAAGTTGACCCAACATGTTCTATATCATGGTTAGTGGGGAAGCTACTAACAATACCCTGACAGGGCTTATTAGGAGCATGCAACCTCTTCTTCTTCTTCTTCCTCTTCTTCTTCAAAACGCTCAGAGGATCCCGGGGCCTTGGGGGAGGTGGACCAGGAACAAGAAACGGAGGTATTTTGGAAGAACCTTCCCCGTACAAAACTCGGACAGATTGTGCTATTGCAGACACAGCGGGAGGCAGCTCAGGTTCGAAGACTTTACCCGGAGCATTTACAGCTTCTCGAAGCCAGTGAGGTAAATTGTCTTTTGGAGAAGTACATCTAGCCACTTCTTCCTTCCCCTTTGACTCAGACAAATTTCGAACCTTCTCACAGTCAGTAATTTGAGGAGAACCAACAGGCTCACTATTTCCCAGGTTATGATGGTCAGGCATCATCCCCATCCTAGTTGCATTCTTTAGTTTCTCCATTTGCTGCAATCCATGAGTATCCAAGTGAATTGATCCTAATGAGCTCAGAATAAAGGGTGACTCATTAGGAGTGCTGGAGGAAGCAACTGATCCCTGAATGGTTCCTCCAAAAAAGTCTCTGGAAAAAAAAGTTGGGAACTTATCTGCACCCCAAGTTGGAAGGGCTGGATCAGATGGTTGTAACTGTGGTGCCCCAGACGGTAGTCCACCAAGACCAAGTCTCATGTCAGTTAGATGTGCATGGAATTTCAAAGGCTCATTGTATTTTGTTCCGTGCAACACCTGTGTCATCATCCCATCTGAACAAGCTCCGTGCAGTGCTCGTGCCATCATTCCTTCTGAAATTCCAGAAAACAAAGGATTTACAGATTTCGGAGGCTTCAGAGAGTTTGGTCCCAGAAGTCTTGGCCCATCCAAGATCTTGAGTTCCTCCTCCCATCTAGTTGACAAATCTTCAGCAGTTCTAACTTTTGAAAACTTCAACCTTGGATCACGTAACATCGCCTCCCATCTACCCTTTCCATGTCTACGAACACCTATCCATAGATGATCAAGTTCATCCTCTAACCAGATATCTATTTTAGACGACTTCATCAGCAAGCTATTTGATCCAGATCCAGTCCTTAGAATGATGTTCTCAAGAACCTTCCTATGGTTTTCAGGAAATGATGCAAATGCAGATGGCATCTGGCTTGAGCCCAATGCTGGAGATATATGTTCTTGTTGAGTATACTTGAGTGGATCTGGTGGAAATTTGAGATTCGGCAGCATGGGCAGATGAAGATCATGGACGCCATCATGTGTGTCTGCAACTCTAGATCCCAGTGATAAGCTTGGGAACAAGTCGGGAGTCATATTTGGCAAATTTGTACCGGGAAGGGAATATCTAGGCATCTGCTTCTCATCAAACGGTAGTTTGGGCAATAGCATCTTTTCTTGGAAATCAGAATTAATTGCACCAGAGTTCCTGGAATGATCTGCAGATGCTTTACCTTTCAGGACATTCAATGAATGCTGCAAACGAATGTTAAAAGTCAAATCTATATTTTTCAGGATTAAATATATGCATGGGAGTGACGTAAACAACTCACGGGAGTGAATGGTAGATGCATATCCGAGACATCACTCCGTGGAAATTGAAAAGTTCCGGATGAAAAATCAGGAAATTTAAATCGTGGTGAAATTGACTCGTGACCATTAACAGTCGTTTCATTTGACATGCCAGATGGAGAAAAGGTACGTGTCACTGGGAACTCAACTCCAAGCCCTTGCTTGGTTTGTCTTCGGTAGGATTTTGACATTTTCCTCTGCAGGGGATCCATTCTTTTAGGAGCATTTGGGGCACATAATCCTATTACTGGTGGTAAGTTATGACGCAAAATATTAATGGAGCATGTGTCCTGTAACTGGTCATTGGTCGTGGAAACTTCAGACATATATCGACCAGTGGAGATCACAGGAGGTGGCATAATAAAATAAGATTTCTGCTTGGACATTCTTCCTAGCTTCATGTTTGAGTCAGTCATGCTATTTGGTTCCATCATTTGACCATGACTCTTATCTTCCAATTCAGTATCTGGAGCTTTTTCTTCAACAGGTTGAACTGACACCTCCGCTCTTTTTTCTTCTTGAGAATGAAATGGTGGAAACTGAGGCATCAACTCTAGCTTGTACGGTCCCCGAAGCTGTGCCAATGACCCCTTCATATTCCTTTGGGCCAATCTTTCTTTTTGTCTAGAACGAAGCTTGGTACTGTTTATACAAATAACACAACAGAAATATATGATTTATCAAAATCTGGAGCACAAAAAGAGAGTCAATCGCTATTACTAAAATCTGTGGCAAATCTCCAAAAGTGGAAATAGCACATAGTATATCTGAGCAATTACCGTGCAAAATACAATTAGAGCCAACAGCCAAGAAAATTCATGAATTTTAACGTGTAATCCCAGAAATATGAGATGCAATCTCCATTAACAATCAAAGAGAATACATAAGAATCCACGATTCACGAAAATATACACTTCTCGACAGTTTCAAATTTGTAACGACAATCTTTATTATTTTTTTTCCTTTCATTTGGCATATTTTAGCTCAAATGGAACTCCATAAATATTTTCAGATCAGTAAATCAGATACTTAGTATAAAAATGCATGCTAAAATAATTGCACCAATAAGCTTATCTTGGCAAAATCCTTTTTGAGGGACATGAGTTGATTTAGTATTGTCCTAATTATTTCAGACGGCGATAGCTTTCTTACAAAAAATAAAATTTATTACTTCAGGAAAGGGTTCACATAATTCATTATCTGGAGTTTGTGATAAAGACAATGATATTCCTGTCCATTTCTGATGTGGGGAACACTAAATCTTACTATTGCTAGAAAACTTAACTAAAAAATGTGAAAAGTGCAACTCACTATTTTTCTTTAAGAGCTCGTCCAGCTGGTGTATACTCGCGCTCAGGCTCTGGTTCAGGCTCTGGTTCTTCCCCAGTAGCATTCTTGTCACGTAATAACAAATACCATTCAGATATGATTAAATCTGCTATATATCTCAGTACAACATAAAACATTTGACACAATTCAAGTTATAACATGAAATAATATATCCTAACAGAAGATAAATAAGAGATGAAACTAACGTTGATAACACTGAGGCTATCAAAAAACCTCGCAATTTTCAGTTTGCAGCATTCTCATTTTCTTTTCTTTTTTTTAATAATTTCCCTTTTCTTTTTCAATCAAAACAGTCCGTCCAAACAAGGTTAAATGAACAGAAAGGCAAACATAAACAAGATGGAATCAGATCAAAAGTTCTCAAAAAAGACAACACAAAAGAGACGTATCACCGAACCGTAACAAAATAAGACCAAGGCAATCTTGTTTCAAAAGTACACAAATATATGATTGAGGAATTCCGTAGAAATATTAAAAATCTCAATCCACAAATGCCCAGTTTGGATGGGTTACTGGAAGCTGTCTCCCAATTGACAAAAAGCTATAAGCCTATAATATGTTGAAACATATGCAAAGCAACAATAAATCAGATACCATTGTAAAGATAACTCACAGACAGTGAACTTGTTCAACAACTACTGTAAATTTGTCAGAAGATGACAAAGTACAAATGTATCAGAATTTCAAGAATTTTAAATAAACATGACGTCTATGTGCAGAGGTTGTGAACTAGTACAACGACGCTTCAAAACACAACAAAGGGTAGATTCCCAACAGACAAGTGATAGACGGATGGTGCATGGATAAAAAGAAACATTATAATTATAATTATATGATAAATAGATGAATTGTTAGAAAGAAGGGTGAAAAGAGAGAGAAAGAGGGAGTACTGCAGTCAGTGCTTCAATAGGATGAGCGGCATATGCCTCCCTATATGAAACAGCTTTTCTTTGGCGTTTGCCTCGACCAAGAGCTGCTTCCTCCTCATTTTGATATTTCTCCCATCTACAAAACCCAGGAGCAACAACTAAGAAAAGACCTGTCTCAGAATGTAGGGAACTCTAAGTTGTACACATAAGTCACATCTACACATGCCACCAAACTATAAATATATTTTTTAAAGGGTACTTATAATTTATAAAGGCTATAACATTGTCAATAAAGAAAGAATAAGAATCAAACTCATACAGGGAACCACAGAAATCCATCTTCTTTCAGTGTTATCACGGCTGAATATTGGTGACAAAGTTAACACAATACAAATAAAGCAACCCTAAGGATAGATAGTTTTTATCCCTACACAAATGCAATTCACGTGGCTCGCATAATTTAACTTATACGAAGCTAAGAAACATCTCTCTAAAGCCTCACTTCATTAATATTTCTACTAAATTCAAAACATCAAACATTTCTTTCCGCTAAAGTATGAGATGCAGAGGTTTTATTAGCACGATGCAAAACGATTAAATAGGTGAGACAAGATACCCACCTAACTCGCAGTAGCCTATCCCATTCATTTTCTTCAATGATGCCAACAGAATTATCATCTTTATTTTCAGAGATTGGTGCAGTTGTGTTGATATCAGTCACAGGTCCTGACCCCATTCCAGTCTGTTCTTCTGTGGACTCATCATTCCATTCAAATGACTGAGAGGAAAAAGGAGACAGTGAGAAAAAAGGGGTATTAGTTAAATCGAAACTCCATTTCCCGTGATTAGAGAGGCTATCCTTCGTACGTGGGTTCTTTTCAAGAGCACTTTCAGTTTGATCCAAAAAATATCAAATGACACGAGCTTTATTCACATATAATAAAGAAATTATAAACGTGAAATGTATCAACATTTACAAATGATAGAAGAAAGAGGACAAAAGAGAGCAGAAGAAAGAAAATCATTATTCCAAATATGATACTAAAGTACCATAAAAGCATCCAGAAAAATGATCCAACTCTTATAAAGCCATATCCTATCATATGTGGTAAAGCACATATACTCAATTGAACAGTAATGATTTCTAGAAACAAATTGGGATTCTAGTTTTACCAAAAGGGGAAATGTGTGAGATCCATACGCCTCCATGAGAAATACCAAATAAGAAAACCTACAAGGATCATAAAATCAGAAAACAGTTGTCACCTTCACTGAACCAAGCATGTCATTCTCCAGCTCGGTTTCAGTATTATCGTCGGCTGAACCAGACTGCAGGTCTGAACGGTCCAACAATTTCAAAATGGCATTTTCATCCCACGTGATCTTATTGCTACAATCAGCACATTTGTCTTTGTATACATCCCCAAGCCCACCAGTCCTCTTCCTATTATTATGCTCCATTTCTGTAGGTGAATCATCTTTATTGATGTGGTTGTCACCGTCTTTTCCAATAATCGAAGATGAATCGCTAAAAAGTTCTTCCGTGCCCCATCTTAAGATGTCTTCCACCTCCTTTTGTGATCCAGACTTGTTCACAAAAAGTTGGTCTAGCATCAACTTCTTCTTTGCAAGCTGCAATATACGCTCTTCAACACTAGCGCGGACAACAAGCCTGTACACAAGAAGTCGTTTCGACTGCCCTATTCGATGTGCTCGGTTCATAGCTTGGATATCTGCATGTGGATTGAAATCTGAATCATAGATGATTACAGTGTCAGCAGTTGCCAAGTTAATGCCAAGGCCACAAGAGCGCGTGGATAAAAGAAACACAAATCTACTCTTGTCTTGATTGAAACGTGTTATTGCCGCTTGCCGATCAGCTACAGAAACAGAGCCATCAACTCTCTCATATGTCTTAGGCCCAAATTCAATAGTCAGGTAATCTTCAAGGACATCAAGTAACTTGGTCATCTGTGAGAAAATAAGGACTCTATGATCTTCTTTGTGCAACAATTTGAGCATAGAATGCAACAGAGTCAGCTTAGCTGAAGCTTTTATTCGCATTTCATGAAGAAATTCCAATGATCCAGATTCCGGCTCAGTGCCTGGTATGAGATAAGGATGATTGCAAACCTTCCTCAACTGCATCACGATATTCAGCATCGATTGTTGAGGAACCCCTTTCCCTAGGTTACGCAATATTTGGTAGTTCTTTGTGAGCATGGCACGGTAATATTCTGCCTGAATTGATGATAGCTCGACAGGAACCACTCGTTCAGTCTTAGGGGGAATATTCTGCATGGCATCCTTTTTAAGCCTACGGAGCATGTGCGGAGCAACAAGTTTCTTCAGTTCCTCCACCTTTTCTGCGGTAGTTAGATCATTAAAATTCTCCTCAAATGAAAATAGAGAAGGAAAAGAATCTGGCTGCAGAAAATTGAGCAAATTGTACATCTCGCCGATATTGTTCTGAAGAGGAGTACCAGTCAACAGTACTCGATGGTGGAATGTAAATGTATTCAGTAAGCCAAATAACTTACTGCCAGAATTTTTTAGGCGGTGACCCTCATCAACCACAAGAACTTCCCAGGGAACTCCGCGTAGATGTGTGGAATCACATAAAACCATTTCATAAGTAGTTAAGAGAACATTGAATTTGTAAGCAGATGGTTTGTTTTTTCCTTGGGGATCACAGGCATGCCATTCATATTGGCGAATTATGGCTCTAGCTCTCGTGTTCCCATGATATTCTACGGCATTGAGATGGGGAGCCCACAGCGCAAATTCTGACATCCAGTTGCGCATTGTCGAGAGAGGAACCAAAACCAGACAAGGAAGTCTAGCATTAAATTCGAAATACAAAGATGAGATGAAAGCACAAGCTGACACTGTTTTTCCAAGCCCCATTTCATCAGCAAGTATCACATTTCTTGATTTATGCCAGCTTTTTCGCAACCAATTCAATGCTTCCAACTGATGTGGAAACAAATAACCTCCAACTAGCTCTTTAGGCTGTTCTGTGAGATTGATTACCTCACTTGGTGGAAAGGCATTTTTGTCTTGCGTCGAGCCAAGCTTGGCACTCACATTCTCCAAGGTTTGCTGTTCAAACCTCAAGAACATATCAATTAAGTGGCGTGACTTTGCAATAGCAGGTTCATCCATTCTTTCCCAAGTGCATTCATCATAAGGAAGACCTTTCCATTTTACGTAGGCTTCGCTTGAACCATCAACGGAGGGCCGGGTAGAGATTACTCGATGTGGCATCTTCCATTGTTCCTCGCATAGATTCATTGAAGCTGTTCCATACTTTGACTTGTAATTCTCCAATTTTCGTTTCGCCAGAGTTTTCAGCTCGGATTCGGGAATCCAGCTGTTATGAAGATGAGATTTCCCAACCCACTTCACCAAAAACTCATACGAGACAGTGGTGGATCCAGCTTCAACCAAGCGAGACTCTGGGAATTTTGTTTTGGGAGCAATGCCCAACCTCGTGACCCTTTTTTCCTCCTTTATGTTTCCATTTTCATCAAAACAATGAGTTAGAAAATTCTTCGAAGTTATGGAGGTGTGACTGTCCTTCAAACCGCCATTAATGTTACCAGTCTCCAAGATTGTCACACTCTTCTCAACCTCTGAAACCACCTCTTCAGTTGGTGTACCAATACACAAGTCACTGTCGCTCTCTTTTTTGTTATTCAGCACCATGGAATCAGAACTCTTACTGCCTCTCCTCGAATAATCTGTCAAAATTTTCTCTTTACATTCTTTGGTTGCCGATCTTCTGTAAACTTGTAGCTTGCTTTTATTCATATTATTTTTTAAGTTTCTTGTTCCATCAGAACAGCTGGCAACATCCTGATGGTCCTCTTCTGAGTTTCCATCGCCAACTGCATCCAAAGGCATCTCACAACTGGGAATTCCCATTGAGAGTTTACTAGGATCTTCTGCAACAAATTTCTTCCCTAATAGGAGCGCCTTTGCATCCAAATGCATCTCAGAGCAGGGATTTTCCTCGGACGGTGTATTTAGATCTTCTGCAACCAACGATTCACCTAAAAGTGCGTCATTTTCGTTGATCACCGCAGCAATACAAACATCTCTGTTATCAATTTTAACTCGACAACCAATAACCCGATCCACCTGATAAGTTAAAAATGATGAACAAGATTACATATAAAATAAGCAAAACTTATAAAATTAAAGGCACGGTTCAAAAAGTACTTCAAAACAACACCATGCTCTTAAGAACAAGTGCCGTCAACACATACCTGCCGGATTTTAAGAACATGTTCTTCACCTGTTGCATGTTCAACTGTAATTTTTTCCGCTTCCTGTGTTTCAAGTGAACAAGGAGCTGCTTCTGTAGGAACCACCTGTATACAACAAATTCAAATCATGTAAATGAAATACAACACGACAAATAAGGGTCGAATTACAATATCAAAATGTATAGAAAAGGCATCATAAACAACTACCACTGAGCTTGCAGTGTAGTAGAGGAGAGGAAATTCACAAGATGCAATATAGACTATATAGAGACAGCAACAACAGCAATAATAACGGAAAGAACCACACAAATGAACGTCTAAATAAGACACAACAAAATAAGAGACTTTACGAGACCAATCAATTATAAACTAAATTGATGGACAATTTGACAGAACAATAGTCCACCCAACCGATTTGGTCCTATCCAATTTAGGTTTCGGCAATCCACCACAAAATGAGATCTGGTGCCTAAATTTACTTGCTGCTAATTAACCCAACCCTTTGGCTCTCTTCTTCGACAAATTATGAAAAAAATGCTTCAGGACATTAATATCAGAGTTCACTATACGTTTTTGAACTCTTTTCTGACACAAATCTCTTTTTTTATAAACAAAGAAAATACCCCTCACCCACACCACCAAGCTATAATTTTAATGAAAGCATCTTTCCTGTAAACATTGTATAGTGAGTAATTTCATGAAGGCAAAAAAGCTTGGGTAGGACCAACTAAATGAATATCTTCATTTTGCCACTAATGACTCGACCAAAACACCACTTATTTCCAATTCGCGTCACAATATAGAGCAAATAGTAATATACATAAGCAGTGGCACCCTCATAACTTAAAATTTTGTGGGTATTTCAGCAATTAAAAGTGAAAATGTTGGAATTACAGATTTTCAGCATCAGATGCCATCAACCGAAAATAACAATTAAAAAAGGGAAAAAAAACCTTCATATTGTTAAGACAAAAAGGAAGTTGAGGACCTCATCCTTTGCTAGGATATCAATGACATCTTCTCCTCCACCCTGATTTAATGAAGTTGAACTAGCCTTGTGGACAATTAATTTACAGTTTCCCTTGGATTTTGAAGCTCCTGGGTGTGTGGCATTCTCTTGACCTTTTCTATAAATACCAGAACCAGATTTGGCCTTGCCAACTTTGTGCTTCTCATTATCAAGAGAAAAAGCTCTATGCTTTCTTTTTCGGGCAGCTCGAGCGTCAGCTTCCAATGCAAGGACAGGTTTGTTTTCAGGTGATAATTTTTCAGACGATGCTTCAGGTTTCACATCAGAAGATTCCACATCCGCAACTGATTTTTTTTTCTTCGACGAGGATAAGGACCCTTCAGCAAGAATCGCTGGCTTCTCTGCTCGTCTAAGAGAACGAGATCCAGCTAGTTTCTTATCAATGCGACCAAAAGAAGAACTGGCATCCATTGAACTATCTTCAACCGTATGATTCTGATGATTATTGTGTGCATCATTGGAGGAACTATCCAAACGTTCAACTATTTGGCCACGACGAGACAGGAACGATTTTCCTTTATACGAATTGTGTTTCTTCCCAACTGCAGAACTTTCAAATGTT